>NC_042615.1:439329024-439460775 GCF_901001135.1 Rhinatrema bivittatum | reverse complement strand
AGTATTGAGGTACCCTCAGGTGCTGCAAATTTCAATGCGGCTCGTAATAAAGCTCCAGTAACATATCAAGGTCATACTATTCTTTTATTCCGGATTTGGAAAAAACTACAGCAAGCAGACGCAAAACTCTACTAAGCATGCGACCGCGTCTTCAAGCTTTGGGGGCACGGTATGGGCTACTTACCCGGCAAATGAGGGTTACTCATAATAATCGTACCAGGATTTTTCAAGATCCTCAGGAGTTGGAAGATTTCTTGTCCTCTTGCGATCTTGCAACTACATCTATGGTGACCTGAGAGCAGTAATACTTGACCCCGACTTTACTGCAGTATTAAGCATTAGGCGTATTAAGCGCTTACTTTTTTTTTTCTTTTCTCGTTAACAATGTCATAATCTGTTTTTCCTTTTACTGACTGTTTGGGGGAACGGTTGTGATCAATCTCTGGAATAACTGCGTTGTTTACCCTCTCTAACTCCTAAGTTAATTATGGAGTACCTCTGTTCCCTAGTTCTTTTGTTTTCATTTTATGGTTTTACCTCATTACATGGAGACATTGTGTTTCAATAATGTAATGGGAGCGAGGGCTGTGGGCTGTACTCTGGCCTGCCTTGAGGCTCATTTTATTTTCTTAGTAAGATAGTGTGATTTAAACACTATCCTCTTTTGCATTGTTTCAGTCCCTTTTTGAAGCATTGATGGGACGCTGTGTATTTTTGCTTTTGTCTCTTTTTCTTTTCTTTTTCCTCTTATTTTTTCTTATAGGGATACTATTACATACCGGGGAGCTGTAATGAGATCTTGATGGTTCAGCTTCTTTTTTTTTCTAGACTATAATGGCGACATTATTTCTTCTTTCAAACTAGTCTCTTTAAATGTCAACGGTTTCTCACACCCAATAAAGCGAAAGAAGATCCTCACATATTTACATACTATAAAGCAGACATTGCACTATTGCAAGAAACACATTTATCTGCAGCTGAATCTCTCAAGCTCAAACACAATGGGTAGGACAAGTCTATTTCAGTTCTGCAGTAAAAAAAAGAGGCACCACTATTCTTATACATAAAAATCTTACAGCTTCTGTCCTGACCATTTACCGATCCGGACTGCAGGTGGAATCTCATACGCCTCACTATCCAGAATGATGTTTACCATTCTCAATATTATGCACCTAACACCGATAACCCAGAATTCTTTCAGGATGTATTTGGGAATTGTTACATCTTGACGCTTCTTCATGTATCATAGGCGGTGATTTTAATCAACCTTTGGATCCCATATTAGATAAGAAATCGGATGTCCGACCCACTGTCTCTAAAGCTACTAGGCCTTACAACACCTCATTTCTACGTATGGACTTGTGGAACCTGGCGTCTGGTTAACCCCACTGGAAGAGATTTACATTCTTTTCGCCACCACATTCTTCATACGAATAGATTTTTTTCTTATCAATAAGTCTTTAATGCTCGAATTATGGATACAACCATCAATTCCATCCTGTCTCTGACCATGTGGCCATCTCTTTGACCTGTGATCTGACTCATCCTAGAGTGGTCCATAACCAATGGCGTTTCAACTCTACTCTTTTAGAAGACCTGAATTTAAACCCCACCTTGAGCAAAAGATAAAGGACTACTTCCATCACAACTCCACAAGGACATTTCTACTGCTATTATATGGGAAGCATTCAAAGCTACAATTCGTGGGAAAATATCAGTTTTTCCATTAGGCGAGCCAAAAGACAAAAAGCAGCTTTATGTTCTCTTCAACAACAAGTTGCTTCTTGGAGTCGGAGCATATTATAAATCCATCTCCTGCTTCTCTTGCAGCCCTAGTCAAAGCACGTTATCAATATAATGTTGCTCAGCTCTCAGGTTCAACTGTATGTTTCTCAATCCAAGGCACAATATTATGCTGGTAACAATAAATGTGGCCATTATATCCTCATATCTAAAGAAGAATCAGAAACCAAAAGAATAACCAAGATTTATCCCTACTAACGTTTTATTAACTAAGGATTCGATATATTACAAGCTTTTAGTAATTTTATGACAAGTTATACAGTGAAGTTTCGCCAACACCTGGAATGTTTCAAGACTTTTTCAAATCTCCGTCATCCGACTTTGACCCAACACAAATGGAAACGTTGGACTCGCCTCTCACTACTGCTGAAATTGAGCAGCGATTAATTCACTAGCCCAGAAAAAGGCACCTGGGCCAGATGGCTTCACAGCGGACTTTTACTGCTCCTTCCAGAGAACTCTTCTCCCACATTTATATAGCTATTTTTCCACTTTCCTTCTTAATGAGGCCTCTGCCACATCTTTCTCACAAGCCTGTGTAGTGGGTTCCCAAGCCAGGTAGAGATGAGACCAATTAGCGAATTATCGACCTATCTCTTTATTGAACACTGATTATAAAATCTTTACAAAAATATTGGCTACTGGCTATCACGGATTATGGGTCTGTTAATTGACCCAGATCAATCAGGTTTTATTAAGAATCGCCTGATAACTAACAATACCATGCTTTTTTCATATTCAGGCTGTTTTTTCATCCCCCACTCCCGGCGGTGGCAGTCTCATTAGACACTGAAAAGCCTTCGACCGAGTGGAATGGTCCTTTTTATTTGCCACGTTACAGTGGTACGGCATAGGTCCCACATTTTTGCGTTGGATCACATTTTTATACTGCCCCACAGGCATATCTATATTAATCAGCAAATGTCCCCAACTTTTTCCCTTCACAGAGGTACGCAACAGGGTTGCCCTGTCTCCGTTACTCTCAACCTGGCTTGGAACCCTTACTATGGCTATCAGGCAATCTGATAATATTCAAGGTGTATCAATAGGCTCTGCTGTTTATAAACTTTCTGCGTATGCAGATGATGTTCTTCTATTTTTACGGGACGGAGAGTTAACTCCTACACCTTTTTGACTTAATCTCTACTTATTCTTCCCTATCGGGATATAAAATTAATTGGCACAAAACAGAATTATTACCGCTCAATTATCTGGCCTCCACTCTTAATTTTATCAATCTCCCTGTTCAGAAGAAATCCACGAAACTTAAATATTTGGAATTCAATTTTCATGGATCCGCTGGAGACAATTGCAAAGGTGAATTGACTGTAATTCAGTTTCTTAAAGATCTCATATTAATTCAGTTCTTAAAGATCTCATATTAAGATGGTCCCACTTTACCTTACTTGGTGGGGCAGATTGGATACAATTAAAATGGTACTAGCCCCCAAAATCACTTACACTCTGAATATGATTCTGGTTTTTTTTTTCTCCTGATTTTTACAAACAAGTAGATAGAATATTAACGCGTTTTTTATGGAATAATAAAGCCCCACGTATAGCGCTCACTAAATTAAAGAAGGTTAGGGATCAAGGCGGAGTGAACTTTCCGGATTTCTACTCTTACCATTCGGCTTTTATTGTACAGCAAGGATCCTATTATTTGAATTTGAACGGGAGAGGGTAGATATTCCCCGTTGGTTACTCATTGAACAGGAACAAATAGCTCCCTTACCCCTATACTGTTTTCCAGGTATAACTCTTAAAAGACCCATTTGGCTAATCATATCTTACGATCCCTGCACAGAGCCTTCTTAGAAATAGTCGCTAAGCGCCCCAGACTCGGTGGATGGAATTTCTCCAGTTTAGCACCTTTATGGTGTAACTCGCTTATTAAGATTGGAGCTAGGTCCCCTTCCTGGCAAATATGGCAAAAGTGTAATGTTTGGTTAATCTCCTCAGTTGTGCAAGAAGGAAAGGTGTTACCTTTTCTTTATTTACACAAAAAATTTGGGCTATCGTATACACAACAGTTTGCTTGCCGACAACTGCAAGCTACCTTACAAGATAAAATTATACGTTCCCCTTGGACAGATAAGCCTCCTTCTTATGTGCTTCTATCAAAGTATAGTGACAAGGGCCATCTCACTTCTCGTCTTTATAAATGCATAATACGACTTCCTCTACCAAATTGACCACCTTACGTTCGACATGGTCCTCAGACTTAGGGTTAGAGATTACCTCTCCAATGTGGAACTATATTTGGTCAACTTCAATTCGCATTTCACTCTCTTCCAGTTTGACACAGACTTCTCTTTTTACACTTCACAGAGTAACTTGGACTCCCTGGAAACTTCACAGAGCTGGCCTCTTAGATTCTCATAAATGCTGGTCTTGTGCAGCTCCTAACGCTACATTGTCTCACATGTTATTTGCTTGTCCCTTTGTTATCACGTTTTGGCAACAGATATGGGAAAAGATTTCTTCTATTCTGAAACTGGATAATCCCATCTCTTACTCTATAGTAGTCTTAAAAGGGGCACACCCATTATTTCAATTACCTATGCCGCACCGGAAATTATTGGATTTTCTTTTAACTATTGGCCAACATAATGTTTTGTCAAACTGGAAACGCAGTGACTTGCTGTCAGAAACCTTATGGTGGAATACTGTTAGCTTATATACCAAATATGAACGAGCTATGGCCATTAAATATGGTCGACTTGGTAAATGGGCACAGGTGTGGAAGCCGTTAGACGTCTACATTAATTCTCTATAATGCCTGTGGTTAAGCCTGGGTTGTGTATTAGATAATGCCATTGTATATTTTTCAATTTTCAATAAAAAGATATAAACTAAAAAAAAAAAAAGAAAAGAAATAGGAATTGGAGGTACAGCTACTCACTGGTTCACTCCCTTTTTGAATGGCAGGTACTAGCAGGTCGAGGTAAGTCAGTATGCTTCTGCTCGGATGCCTATAAAGTCTGGTGTGCCACAGGAATCATCATTCCTGTTAGCAACGTTATTTAACATCTACTCATGTCCCCTCTGTAACAAGTCACAAGTGTTGGGTTTTTTTTCCCAAGAATACGCTGATGATATACAATAACTTTTTCTTATCGTTACGATGGTAGATGATACCCTTGTGCAGATTTCTAGCATGTTATATATTGTAAATTATTTGATGAGGGGAAAATGGGCTCCTTTTAAATATTGCTAACACTGAACCTGAAGTTTCAAGGCTCTGTGCTTCCCTATTTTGATTCTGTTAGGGATCTAAGGATTCATCTTTATTCAATTTTTAATTTTCATTCTCAGCTGAAAGAAGTGGTTAAATCCTGTTTTTTTTTAAGCTCAGGAAATTGTGGCAACCTAAGTACAGTATTCTGGATAAGTGTGACTTTAGGGCAGTTATTCAGGTCTTAGTCCTGACTACTTTAGATTATTGCAGTGCTCTGTATATTAGTTGCCAAGTTGTCAGCTCAGGGCTTTACAGTTGTTGTTAAATATTACAACTTTTTTGGTTTCTGGATGTCAGTTTAGAGAACATCTCTCTCCTGTGTTACAAGTCCTTCAATGAGGAAAGAATACAATTTAAGATTCTTGTTTTAATATTTTGTGTGTTCAGTGTTGATGGTCCTGCTTATTTGAACTGACTTCTTACCTGGTACAGCCCTAAATGTGCATTCTGTTCAGCAGATTTTCATTTGTCAGCTGTTCCTGGTGTCTTGATTACAGGACACACATCATTGAGCATACTCATAAATTGGCCTTACACTATGGAATAGACTTCCAACTGAATTACATCAGATGCAGGATTATAAATCTTTTAGAATATTACTAAAAGCTTATTTGTTTCAGGAGGTTTTTAAGCTTTCATAATTTTGTGTAAGTTTTAGTTTTCTCCTTTGATAGAATTGTAATTGTTGTCTGTCGGTATTATTGTGGGAGTCTCAGTTTAGTGGACCCTTGGGCTGACCTGCTGGAGACTGGGAATAGATGGTCAATGTCTCTAATGAATAGCAGGCCAGGAGGAAGATGTTCAGGCGGGACGTAGATGCTCTTCACCCTGGAAGCTGATACTCCCCCGGGAGGAGCCCGTAGGAGCCCAACCGCTGGGACTTAGGTGGCTTCCCTTGGAAGCCGAAGCCCCCAGGGAGGAGCCCGTAGGGACCCGGCCGCTGGGACTTAGGCGAGTTGTGGATCAGGACAGGTAACTGGAACCAGACTAAGACAGTAGCAATACTGTAACGGGGTTAGGGTTCTGGAAGCAGGCAGAAACTGTAGCAAGACTCAGGTACTGGAACCAGGCAGGAACTGTAGCAAGACTCGGGTACTGGAACCAGGCAGGAACAGTAGCAGGACTCAGGTACTGGAACCAGGCAGGAACTGTAGCAATACTCGGGTACTGGAACCAGGCAGGAACTGTAGCAGGTAAACAGGAACCAGGCAGGTACTGTAGCAGGCAAGCAGGATCCAGGCAAGTACTGTAGCAGGCAAGCAGGAACCAGGCAAGTACTGTAGCAGGAACGGAGTGACGAAGCCAAGCTGGTCACTCCGGGGCACAGCGCAACAGGAAACCGGGAAGCTAACCCGTTGCAAAGCAAGGACTGGACGGCTGCGGCCGGCTTATCAAGGCCACGGCGTCTGACGTTAGGAATTGGGCGGAGTCACCACTGCCAGGAAACGGGCTAGATAAGCGCCCAAGTGGCATGCACACGTGCCTAGGAGCAGGGCGTCTTCAGGCACCTTCGCGGCGTGGGCAGCCCCAGGGGACGCCACCAAACAGGCGCAAACCAGGGCTCCGGAGGCGGGATCAGGTCTGGGAACAAGGAGGTAAGGGCCTGGTCGCGGTGCTCGTGGCCATGACCGCAACAGTACCTCCCTTCTTACGCCCCCTCTTAGCCAATTCGGGTTTACTTGGGTGATCCAAATGGAACTGCCATAATAAGTCCTTGTCGAGGATATTACGGGCTGGTTCCCACGAGTTATCCTCGGGTCCGCAACCCTACTAGGCAAGCAAGTATTCCCTCGTGCGTGGTGAAACCGGACATCCAAAACTTCACATACTTGATACATAACCTCGTCCGGTACTGAAGGGTCCGAGGGTTCAGGAGCCTGGGAGTGGTATCTGGACAGCACAAGAGGCTTCTGCAAAGACACATGGAATACATCATGTATGCTCATGGTTTTACGATCCCCCTGTTGCTGCGCTACAGGTGGTATCTCACCTTCCACTGGAGGCCACTTCGAAGCCAGGGCCTCGCCTGTGTACCATCCAGGAGATGCTCCAGGGCCTGGGAGGCCTAGCTGTTCCTGAGGCCTGCCTGTGGCTTGCATGGCTGCGTTTGGACTTCCTGTTCGGCCACGCCCTTCTCCCTAGGGGCTGGCCCGCAGCTCTCCATCTCAGTTATAGGACCAGCGAGGGGCAGTCCAAGTAAACTCCTCCCAGGGAGTTGCCCACATCAGCTGTATAAAAGGATTTCCTCTTCAGTTCCAGTTCGCTTTTGGATCAAGCTCTACAGTCGTCTGTACCTCTTCCTTGATCCATGTCCTCCGTGGTCTTGCTTGCTTTGATGGCTCCTTGTCCTGTCTCTGCCTTGATGTCTGTTCCTGATGTTGCCTGACGTCTGTTCCTGTTCCAGTGCCTGATCCAGTTCCTGCCTTTCCTTCCTGCTTTAGGCTGCCGGGAGTGCAGCAAACCTGCTTTAGGCTGCCAGGAGTGCAGCAAAACCTGCTTTAGGCTGCCAGGAGTGCAGCAACCTACCCTGCCTTGACTGCCTGGAGTGCAGTAACCCACCGCTTCCTCTTCCCTGCACGTGTCCACTCCCACGATTGTAGGACAGGGTGGTCCGTGACCAGTCCAGCCGTGCTGGCTGTGTAGGGCGCCTTGAGAGACAGTGCCCGTATCTTGCTTCAGCTCTTGCCTTGATGTCTTGTTTCAGCCCTGTCTTGGATGTCTGCTTCAGCCCCCATCTGATGTCTTCAGTTCTAAGGACTCTGTCTGCCCTCGCCTCTGTCTGGCCTTCCGCCCTATGCCGTACCCAGCGGCAGGTCCGAAAGGGCTTGGAACAGTCGGAGGACCGTTCATCAATCAACATCCCAGTGTTGGTTGTGATGGGCATGCAGGTCCAGCTGAGGGTCAGACTCCGCTCCTTACCCCCTGCTTCTGTTCCTGCCTGCCTCACCATGCCTGCACTGGCTCACCTCCCACGGTGTGGCTTGGGGCTTCTCCTTGAGTCTTGCCGTGGCCCAAGGGCTCACCACCTGCTATGGAGGCAACCGCGCTCCGCGCGCTCGGTAACACATGGAGGAGGGTAGGTGTAGACGGTATGAGACTGCTCCCACTCGTTCGGTGACTCAAAAGGGCCCACAGCATTTCGGAGCTAGTCTTCGAGATGGAATATGTAGCTGTAGATTTCTGGTGCTAAGCCAGACACGGTCTCCTGGGAGGAAGATAGGTGCTGGCTGATGATGCCAGTCTGCCCACTCCTTGGCGGACAGGGCGGCTTTACGGATCTTTTCCTGGGTAGAGATCCACAAAGACCGAAGCTGGCGGGCTGAGAGTTGCACTGCCGGGAGTGCACTAGGTTCAGGCGACGGTAGGGGCTGTCAAAGTTGCTTCCCATAAACAACGAGGAACGGCGAACTTCCAGTAGCAGCATGCATGTGATTATTATACGAGAACTCCACCCACGGGAGTAGATTGGACCAATTATCTTGTCGTTTGTTCACAAAGGCACGGAGAAAAGTCTTTAGGGTTCGATTGGTTCGTTCCATTTGCCCATTACTCTGGGGATGGAATGCAGATGAAAGACTAATTTGCACATTGAAGCTTTTGCATAGGGCTTTCCAATAGCGAGATGTAAACTGCAGTCCTCGATCGGAGACTATATCCTGCGGGAGACCGTGAAGTCTAAAGATATGCTGAGTGAACAGGCTATCCAGGTCAGGGGCAAAAGGTAGTTTTGGCAAGGGAACAAAGTGCGCCATCTTGGAAAATCGGTCCATGGTTACCCAGATGACTGAATTACCCTTGGAGGCAGGAAGATCCATAACGAAATCAGTGGAGATGTGTGTCCAAGGCTCCACCGGGATGGGCAATAGTTGCAACAAGCCCCTGGGCTTCCCGATGAGCGGCTTTTGAACAGCACAAGTAGGGCATGAGCCCACAAAGGCTTGGACATCCTGTCTCACCGTTGGCCACCAGTAGAAATGGTTTAGCAAGTCCAAAGTCCCCTTCCAACCAACATGACGCAGAACAACAGTTTTCCCTTGGGAGGACACCAAGGTTGCAGCAAGGCTTACTTTCATGGGATCCAAGATATACTGAGGTGTGTCAGGAGTCTCTTCGACCTCAGAAGAGCGCAAAAGCGCATCAGCTCGAACGTTCTTAGAGCTGGGTCGGTAGCGTAAGGTAAAGTCAAACCGATCAAAAAACAGCGACCATTGGGCTTGTCTTGGATTCAGGTGTTGGGCTTGCTTCAAGAATGCTAGGTTTTTGTGATCGGTGTAAATCGTAACCGGATGGTTGGCTCCTTCCAACCACTGTCTCCATTCCTCCAGGGCAAGTTTCATGGCTAGCAACTCTTTGTCACCAACACAGTAGTTGCTCTCTGCTGGGGAAAATTTCCTTGAGAAATATGAACAGGGCAACAGCTGTCCAGAATCAGAGTACTGGCTCAGTATGGCTCCTACGGCCACATTGGAGGCATCAACCTCCACCACGAAGGGCCGGCTGGGATCCAGATGACGAAGGCAGGTGTCCAACAAGAAGGCTTCTTTGAGGGTCTCAAAGCTTGGCAGGCAGAAGTTGGCCAATCCATCGCGTTAGCCCCCTTTCGGGTGAGGGCAGTTAATGGAGCCACAATATGAGAGTAATTGGGAATAAAGTGACGGTAGAAATTGGAGAAGCCGAGGAAGCATTGCAATGCTTTAAGACCCCTCGGCCGGGGCCAATGTTAATAGCCGCCACTTTCTCAGGATCCATTTGAAAGCTTGCTGCAGAAACTATGTCGCCTAGGAACGGCAGGGAGGTCTTCTCAAAGCTGCACTTTTCCAGTTTCATGTACAGGCCATGCTCCCTAAGTATCTGGAGCACTTGACGGACATGCTGACGGTGTGACAGCAGGTCCTGGGAGTAGACTAACACGTCGTCGAGATAAGCAATTACGCAGGTGTTCAGAAGGTCCCGTAACACCTCATTCATCAGGAGCTGGAACACCGCCGGGGCATTACATAAGCCGAAAGGCATCACGAGGTATTCGTAATGCCCATCTCGGGTATTAAACGCGGTCTTCCACTCATCTCCGGGACGAATTCTGACCATATTGTATGCTCCTCGTAAGTCCAACTTTGTGAAAATCTTCGCTCCTTGAAGCCGGTCAAGGAGCTCTGGGATTAGCGGGAGCGGGTAGCGGTCTCACTTGGTAATCGAATTTAGGCCTCGATAGACTATACACAGCCTCAGTGAGCTGTCCTTCTTGTTGACAAAAAAGAAGCCTGCCCCTGCAGGTGACTTGGACGGGTAGATAAGCCCCTTGGCCAAATTCTCTGCAATGTACTCAGACATGGCCCGGGTTTCAGGTATAGATAAGGGATAAACCCTTCCTCGTGGGGGCATAGTACCAGGTAGCAAGTCAATAGCACAGTCATACGACGATGCTGCGGAAGGATCTCCACCTTGGTCCTGGAGAACACATCCGTGAAGTCCTCATAAGGTGCAGGGGGACCCACGGCAGCGTGCATCAACGGAAGTACGGGAGTCTTAGGCATTTTCATACAATTAGCCAGGAAGAAGGGACTCCACTTAACAATCTGTAGCATATCCCACTGAAACGTGGGTGAGTGTTTCTGTAACCATGGCAACCCTAGCACTACAGGGTGGACAGCCTTATCCAACACTAGGAAGGCTATCTCCTCCAAATGGATCGCCCCGGTGCGGACCGTAATGGGTGCCATGGACATCTGGATGAGACCAGGAAGGAGCATCCCCTGGATAGAGGTAATTCGTAACGGGATCTCCCGTCTATGCGTAGGAATCCGCAACTGGGAGACTAGATTGTGCAGGATGAAATTACCCCCGGCTCCGGAATCCAGAAATGCCATCGTCTCAAAGGATCCTCCGGGGTATTCCAGAGTAACAGGAACTGTACATTGAGGAGGTGTAGCACAGCCTAGGAGGAGCTCCTCCTGACCTCCTAGGCTTTGGCGTTTTCCACACGCTCCTGGCAGCGTGCCAAGAAGTGGCCCTTCTGGCCACAATATAAACACAACTTCAACGAACGGCGACGTTGTCTTTCTTCAGCAGAAAGCGGGGCCCATCCCAGCTGCATGGGTACGCAGATGGGAGCGTCTGGACGAGAAATCTTAGGAAGGGACGCAGGTCTTGGCCCATGAGCCGGACTGTGGCGAGAGGAGCACTGCTCCTTGGCCCGTTGCTGTAGGCAGCGGTTAATGCGAGCAGCCATCTCAATCAAGGCGTTGAGGTCCTCCAGCAGAACACAAGCCGCAATCTCATTCTTAATGCGTCCGGAGAGGCCTTCCAGGAAGATGGCCTTAAGACTACCATCTTGCCAACCTACTTCCTGGGCTAAAGTCTGAAACTCCATTGCGTAATCTGCCAAGGAGCGTGCCCCCTGACGAAGTTGCAGCAGATCAGACATTAGGGATGTGAATCGTGTCCTCGATCGTCTTAACGATCGATTTCGGCTGGGAGGGGGAGGGAATCGTATTGTTGCCGTTTGGGGGGGTAAAATATCGTGAAAAATCGTGAAAAATCAAAAAAACGTAAAATCGCAAAACCGGCACATTAAAACCCCCTAAAACCCACCCCCGACCCTTTAAATTAAATCCCCCACCCAAATGACTTAAATAACCTGCGGGTCCAGCGGCGGTCCGGAACGGCAGCGGTCCGGAACGGGCTCCTGCTACTGAATCTTGTTGTCTTCAGCCGGCGCCATTTTCCAAAATGGCGCCGAAAAATGGCGGCGGCCATAGACGAACACGATTGGACGGCAGGAGGTCCTTCCGGACCCCCGCTGGACTTTTGGCAAGTCTTGTGGGGGTCAGGAGGCCCCCCCCCAAGCTGGCCAAAAGTTCCTGGAGGTCCAGCGGGGGTCAGGGAGCGATTTCCCGCCGCGAATCGTTTTCGTACGGAAAATGGCGCCGGCAGGAGATCGACTGCAGGAGGTCGTTCAGCGAGGCGCCGGAACCCTCGCTGAACGACCTCCTGCAGTCGATCTCCTGCCGGCGCCATTTTCCGTACGAAAACGATTCACGGCGGGAAATTGCTCCCTGACCCCCGCTGGACCTCCAGGAACTTTTGGCCAGCTTGGGGGGGCCTCCTGACCCCCACAAGACTTGCCAAAATTCCAGCGGGGGTCCGGAAGGACCTCCTGCCGTCCAATCGTGTTCGTCTATGGCCGCCGCCATTTTTCGGCGCCATTTTGGAAAATGGCGCCGGCTGAAGACAACAAGATTCAGTAGCAGGAGCCCGTTCCGGACCGCTGCCGTTCCGGACCGCCGCTGGACCCGCAGGTTATTTAAGTCATTGGGTGGGGGATTTAATTTAAAGGGTCGGGGGTGGGTTTTAGGGGGTTTTAGTGTGCCGGCTCACGATTCTAACGATTTATAACGATAAATCGTTAGAATCTCTATTGTATTGTGTTCCATAACGGTTTAAGACGATATTAAAATTATCGGACGATAATTTTAATCGTCCTAAAACGATTCACATCCCTATCAGACATAGCCGTGGCTACTTGGGCAGGCTCATCAAAGGCCTGGTGAAAGTTCGTGATGAACAGTTGTAAATCCATTAGTGAAGAATCATTGTTTTCCCAAAGGGGAGAAGCCCATATCAAGGCTTTCCCATCGAGCAAGGACAAGATATATGCCACTTTCACCGCATCCGAGGGAAACTGCCGAGGCAACAGGGAGAACCGTGCAAAACATTGGTTCAGGAAGCCGCAGCAGGTCCTTAAATCACCAGCATAGTGGGAGGGTGCCGGCAGCTGGGTCACTGATGAATCTTGGCCCTCGGGTGCTGGTTCTGGGGTTGACGAAGCTCTGGCATCCAATTGGGCCGACAACTCCCCTACCGAACCAGTAAGGTCCTCGAGGTATTGTTGTTGATACTGCAGGTCCAAGGGAACAGGTGCATCCACCGAGTCCTTGGCCTTGCAATCTGTTGTGGGAGTCTCAGTTTAGTGGACCCTTGGGCCGACCTGCTGGAGACTGGTCAATGTCTCTAAAGAATAGCAGGCCGGGAGGCAGATGTTCAGGCGGGACATAGATGCTCTTCACCCTGGAAGCTGGTACTCCCCCGGGAGGAGCCCGTAGGAGCCCAACCGCTGGGACTTAGGTGGCTTCACCCTTGGAAGCCGAAGCCCCCCTGGGAGGAGCCCGTAGGGACCCGGCCGCTGGGACTTAGGCGGGTTGTGGATCAGGACAACTGGTACCAGACTAAGACAGTAGATACTGTAACGGGGTTAGGGTTCTGGAACCAGGCAGAAATTGTAGCAGGACTCGGGTACTGGAACCAGGCAGGAACTGTAGAAGGTAAACAGAAACCAAGCCAGTACTGTAGCAAGCAGACAGGAACCAGGCAGGTACTGTAGCAGGAACAGAGCGACGAAGCCAAGCGGGTCACTCCGGGGCACAGCGCAACAGGAAACCGGGAAGCTAACCCGTTGCAAGGCAAGGACTGGACGGCCGCGGCCGGCTTATCAAGGCCGTGGCGTCTGATGTCAGGAATTGGGCGGAGTCACCACTGGCGGGAAACGGGCTAGAAAGGCGCCCAAGTGGCGCACGCGCGCCTAGGAGCGGGCGTCCTCAGGCACCTTCGCGGCGGCGCAGCCCCACAGGGGTCACCAGCAAACAGGCTGCAAGCCAGGGCTCCGGAGGCGGGAGCAGGTCCGGGAACAAGGAGGAAGGGCCTGGTCCGGTGCTCGCGGCCAGGACCGCAACAGGTATGTTATTCTAATATTTTGTTTGTGTTTTGACCTGCCTAGAACAGAAGTACTGGTTATAGGCAGAATATAAACCACTATAAATAAAGAAATATACATACAGCCCACCACACATTACTCCCCACACAAACCTACGCAAACACATCCATCCATCCAACCCCCAACACACATAACAGCACCTACAGACAGAGCCATTTCTACCCCCCACATATAAATACAATACCCATACTTCTCAGACATCTTCACACGCACAGCCCCTACCCACAAGCACCCACAAACATATTCCCTCACAACCACATCTCCTATTTACAAAACACAAACATGCTTCTATAAAAATATACCCTATTCTCATATACAAATTCCTCCCACCCACACAATCCATACCTGGTACCTGCCCAAACATACACATACACCACACACATCCATTCCTCTAGGCACACCATCATACACATAAGCACACACACACACAGTAAACTCAGCCCTATGCCCCACATACACACTCCCACATTCCCAAACACACATTTCCACCACCCATACCTACCCATCCATGAATGCATACATACTGACATCTCCCTCACACAATCCCACCCAACCCACACACCCCACCCTAAACATCACTTCTATATCCCCTTATATTCCCATGCCCTTCCTTCCTAATCATGCCCCTACCACAAGTTCCCCTTCTACAGCCACCCCCATAACTCACACCGTATGCACACACACCTTCTGCAATTATATGTTGGAAAGCATTCCCACAGCCATGTCTTTGCATGCTTTTCCTAATTATTATTTAATGCTCTGTCAATGTACACAGATTTGTACAAGACGATATATATATATATATATATATATATATATATATATATATATCAGAAAAGTTTATCTAGGGAGGCACATATTCAGTAGCATAGAGACTAACAATGTTTGCCAAAGTTTATCCAGTTAACCTTACCTGGATATTCAGCAGGACTGATGCGGCACTCAAAAAAGCAAACAGAATGTTAGGAATTATTAGAAAGGGAATGGTGAATAAAACGGAAAATGTCATAATGCCTCTGTATCGCTCCATGGTGAGACCGCACCTTGAATACTGTGTACAATTCTGGTCGCTGCATCTCAAAAAAGATATAATTGGGATGGAGAAGGTACAGAGAAGGGCTACCAAAATGATAAGGGGAATGGAACAACTCCCCTATGAGGAAAGACTAAAGAGGTTAGGACTTTTCAGCTTGGAGAAGATACGGCTGAGGGGGGATATGATAGAGGTGTTTAAAATCATGAGATGGGTAGATGTGAATCATGAGATGGGTAGATGTGAATCGGTTATTTACTCTTTCGGATAATAGAAAGACCAGGGGGCACTCCATGAAGTTAGCATGGGGCACATTTAAAACTAATCGGAGAAAGTTCTTTTTTACTCAACGCACAATTAAACTCTGGAATTTGTTGCCAGAGGATGTGGTTAGTGCAGTTAGTATAGCTGTGTTTAAAAAAGGATTGGATAAGTTCTTGGAGGAGAAGTCCATTACCTGCTATTAAGTTCACTTAGAGAATAGCCACTGCCATTAGCAATGGTTACATGGAATATACTTAGTTTTTGGGTACTTGCCAGGTTCTTATGGTCTGGATTGGCCACTGTTGGAAATGGGATGCTGGGCTTGATGGACCCTTGGTCTGACCCAGTATGGCATTTTCTTATGTTCTTATGTTGTTATCTTGTCAGAAATATCTGATCAATTTCTTGGATTGAATGACGAAGAGAGTTGGTTCAAGGGAGAGCGCTAAATGTAATATATTTTTATTTCAGTTAAGGCCTTTGACTCAGTTCCGCACAGAAGGCATATAAATAAGTTGTGCACTCTTGGTATAGAACCTAGAGTGACTGTCTGAGTTAGAAACTGGCTGAGTGGGCGGTGACAAAGAGTAGTGGTCAGTGGTGTGTGGTCAGGGCCCTTCAAGGGATTCACTAAATGCCTGGTCCTAATTGTCCTTTTTTTTTTTTTTTTTTTTTTTAGCAGAGTCATCACCATGGGGTGCAGACCTTTCCTCCTTTTACCAGGTGGAGCTGTGGGGCAAATGGAAGCTGACAAAGCATTCAGAAGCCAATAGCAAGGAACCAAGCAGCAGGAAGCAGAATAGGGATGGAGCCATAGAGCAGCATTTCCAGGCCCATCATCAGTGATGTCAGCATAGTAGTACAACATGGGTCAGAAGGCCCACATGCTTTGCTGACTACACCATGCAGAGCAGAAGGCAGGAACTTTCCTTCAGGCCATGCGGCCCACACAGAGCCTAAGGCTGAGTCAAAAGTAGATGCAGCACCAGAGCAACTGCAGGGCCAGTGTAAGGATCTCCCAGTCCCCTACAGACCATTGGTCTCTTAAGAGGCTTAAGCAAAAGGTCAGACTACTTACTGCTGGGGACTTGCGGATGGAAGAGGGATGTTCAGAGTGAGATTGCTGGGGAGGGACTTGTGGTGGGGGGAGATTTGAGAATGAGATTGCTAGGAACTAGTGAAGAGGGAGAGAAGAGGTTGCAAATGAGAGCGCTAGGGACTCTTGTGGGGCTGAGAGAAAGAGTTCCGGGGGGCCCTGAGAATGAGTTGTGGGGATGCTGGGAGGCCTGAGAGTGAGTTGTGGTGGGGGGGGGGGGGGGGGGGCTGATAATAAGTGAGAGACTTCCAGGGGCTCTGGGGGGCTGAGAGTGACTGAGACTGCTGGGACTATATGGGGGTGGGCAAGGGATAGGGGACTGAGAGTGAGAATGCTAGGGAGTTGAGAGGTTGAGAGAGAGACTGTAGGGGACATGCTGGGACTTGGAGGATGAGCTGTAGCTGCTGCTTCTGTAGTAGAGGATGGCAAGTGAGAATAATTTGATTTTCTCTGTTATTTTGAGAAACGTGCCTCTCTGAATATTTCTATATGGTATAAAGGAGGAAATACATTTCTGCTTTTATTTCTCTGGTGTTACATTGCAGGAAGAATCTGGCATTTTGGGGTTTCCAAGCAGTTTACCTTGTGTTTCTGTTTCTAATTTGTGGTCACTTATTCTCTATCTGATAAGGGTCTGTTTGTGTTTTTGCATGTAAGACCAAGGCGAAGTGTTCTGCTAGCCTGTTTCTGTGTGAGTATCTAGAACAGTCCAGTTTTTTTTCTGTTTTTCAATCTGTATCTCCTAATAGGAGAGTCTTCATGCAATAGAGCAAAGGGAGTAGGGCAAGTAGATTCTCAAACAATTCATGACTATTGCACCCCTTTCAAGAGTTTTAGATGTCTTATGAACTTCTAGAGTCACAAAAACTCTAAATTCACAGCAGATATCGCCCCCATTCTCTGGCTCCTCTCACTCATTCATACATGCACAGTAGATTTCACCTGGCTCCCCCTACTTGACAGAGTTCCATTCTCTATCTTTTACCTCCTTCCCCAGGTCGGTGGAGAGGAGAGGGCAAGGGAAGATGATTATGCCAGGAAGTAGGGGAAAGGGGAGGGAAAATGATTATGCTAAGGGGTGGTTGAGTGGGAGATAGTGAAAGGTTGATAGGGAACGAGGCATAAGGAGAGGTGAGGGGAGGGTGATTAGGCTATGGCGTGGGCAGGAGAGGGAAGGGAAAGGTGATTATACCAGGGAAGGGAGGGTGGAGAAGGGTAAGAGATAGGCAATTATGCCAGGGGGTGATTGAGAAGAGAATATGATTGTACCATGGGATGCATTTACTGAATCCCCTACTGTGAATGTCACCACACCCCTCTGGTAGTTGTAAATAAAGTTTACTCTGAGGAGGGGGACGTTACTAGTAGTGTGCCCCAGGAATCAGACCTGGGACCATTTTTTAAAAATATTTTGCTAAGCGACATAGTGGAAGGATTGTCTGGAAAGGTTAGTCCTTTTGCTAATGATACAAAAATATGCAACAGGATAGACAGCCAGGAAGATGTGGAAAACATGAGGAGGGATCTAGCGAAGCTCAAGGAATGGTCTAGTGACTAGTAGCTAAGAGATAATTCTAAAAAATGATTAGTAATCCATTTAGGCTGCAAAATCCAAGAAGAGGTACAGTATTAGAGGTTGAAATTTTCTAAGAACCAAAAAAGAGTGTGATCTGGGGGGTGATTGTTAGATCTAATGATCCTAAGTTGGCCAAACAGGTGGATAAGTGAAGGCAAGAGTCATAAAGTAGGGATGTGAATCGGGCTTCGGACGATTGAAAATATCGTCAATATTTTCAAAATCGTCAGAAATCGGGGGCTCCCCCAAAATGATAGGAAAACCCCACGATATTGTTCGTGGGGGTTCTCTTATCGTTTTGGGGGAGGGCGGGAAAAAGGCACACAAAAATAACCCCTAAACCCACCCTGACCCTTTAAAACTAACCCCTTAGCTTGCCCCACCCTCCTGACCCCCCAAAAAACATTTTACAGGTACCTGGTGGTCCAGTGGGGGTCCCGGGAGCAATTTCCGCTCTCGGGCCGTCGGCTGCCACTAATAAAAATGGCGCCGATGGCCTTTGCCCTTATCATGTGACAGGGTATCCGTGCCATTGGCCGGCCCCTGTCACATGGAAGGAGCACTGAATGGCCCGTGCCATTTTTTGGCGGGGGGGTCGGGAGGGTGGGGCAAGCTAAGGGATTAGTTTTAAAGGGTTGGGGTGGGTTTTTTGTTTATCGGCTCGGGCACAGCCGATAAACAAAACCACGATCGGGCCGGATGGAAAAAAAAACACGATGTGAATCGGAACCAGAATCCAAACCGATTCCGGTTCCGATTCACATCTCTATCATAAAGATGCTTTGCTGCCTAGGGAGAGGAATGGTCAGCAGAGAAAGGGAAATGATATTGCCCCTGTATAGATCGCTGGTGAGAAATCATTTAGAATACTGGAGACTGCACCTTCAAGGATAAAACCTTCATTTACAATTCTGGAGACTGCACCTTCAAAGGATAAAACCAGTTAGTCTGTCCAGAGGGTAGCTACTAAAGTGATCAGTGGTCTTCATTGTAAAGCATATGGGGTTAGACTTAAATATGTAAAGATTAATACTTTAGAGTAAATGAAAGATAGGGGAGATATGATAGAGACATTTATATATTTCAAAGGTTTCCATGCATGGCATGTACAGGAGGCTCTAGAATGAGGAGTCATGAGTTGAGTGAAAGGGTGTAGACTCAGGCATAATCTTAGAAAATCTTTCTGTACCGAGAGGTATGGATCTATGGAACTGCATCCCAGTGGAGGTGGTGGAGGCAAAAATGGTAAGTGAATTCAAGAAAACATGGGATAAATACAGGGGATCTCTGAGGGAGTGATGGGAATTGTAGGGGTATTATAAATTGGATGGATGTGAAGACTAGAAGGGCCATATGGTCTTTTTCTTCATCATGTTTCTATGCTTAAAAGGAAATAAGAAAATAAATTTAAAAAGAATGACAAAGAAAATGAACTGAAACATTTTCAAATGCACATACCTAATAATTCAGGTCTTAAAATCTAAATTGTTACTTGGGGCATTTGAAGGGCAAAATGACTTGGACCAAGTCACAAGAAGAAGCATCAGAGGGAGAAGTGGAATTGGAACTCTGGCTTTCCTGGATATCAGCTCATTGTGCTACTAGGCCACTCCTCCACCAAGTCCTAATATCCAAGTTCCTTTATCTAAACGCTCCCATTTTCTGAATAAAAAAACTTCTATTATACAAAAATTGGTTGACTTCATATATTCTGTTATCCAGAAATACAACCATTATCCAAATTTTGTTTTTTATCAGAAAGCTCTCAATATCCAAAACTTCCATTATCTAGAAAAATCTGTTATCCATAAAAAGTCTGCTCCAAGTGGTGCTGAATAAAATGTTTTACCCCTGGGACACACACATTTAGTTGGGTTTGCAGGAGGATATCCACCATGAATGTGCATGAGATAGGTGTAAATACCTCAATTGTAAGTATGTATTTTGCTTCTTTTTTAGGACTAGATTAGTGGTTGCTCAGAGCACAGTGTCCATGTCATCACGAGCCAGAGGGATCAAGGCACAAATCAATGACATGGTCACATAATCAGCGAGCATAGCGGTGATCAAACTTTCAGGTATGGAACTTTCTCCATTACAGATGTGGGTACTAGATTATGAGTTATTAGGGATGTGCAGACCAAAAGTTTAAGTTCATGGGGGGTCATTTGCGGTCAATATGGACATATGGAGAATTCCATAAGTTGAGTCTATGTCCATATGTGCAAATAAAAATTTAAACCCCTCACCCGCCTTAATCCCCCCCTCCCCAAGACTTACCAAAACTCCCTGGTAGTCCAGCGGGGTCAGGACGCCATTTCTGAACTCCTTTGCAAGGAGCACGTGAGGTCGGCGTCACGTCGGAGTGACGCGGCGTCACGTGATTCCCCTCGGGTCCGCTCCCGTACCCTCGTTGGGCCCAAAAGGCACTTTTGGCCAGCTTGGGGGGGTCAGGAGGGGTCCGGGGCCCAACGAGGGGTCCGGGAGCGGAACCGCGATGGACCACGTGACGTCGGCGTCACGTCGGAGTGACGCGGACGTCACGTGATTCCCCACGCGTCCGCTCCCGGACCCTCACGGAACTTTTGGCCAGCTTGGGGAGTTTTGGTAAGTCTTGGTGGGGGGGATTAAGGAGGGTGAAGGGTTTAAATTTTTATTTAGATCAACAATCGCGATTTCCAACTTATTCAACATAGCTATGTTGAATAAGTTGGAAATCCGATCGTTTACGCCTCATCACTTTTTTAAGTAAAAAAAAAAAAAAGTTGCGTTTTCCATTTAAGTTCAAAACGAATGTACACCCCTATGAGTTATCATTTATACCAATTCCTAAACACGATCCTTTTGAATATAGAGATTTTTTACATAGATTTTTTTCTGACATAACAGATTAAATTGTATTTTTCACAGAATATACACTTTGCTTGTGATACATCACTAGTTAAACCACACTCATATTGATCCTCATTTACAGAACTTTAGGAATTTTTTACTATTAGATTTATAAACATTGGAGAAGTGAATATCAAAACATTTTTCAATTTGACATTAGAAGAAGGTAGTGCGTTATATTCTTTATCTAAAAAAATGGTAATCAAATCAGCTGACAAAGATGAAGAAAGTTTTGTCATGTATACCCAGGCATATATTGCTGAGATGCAGTGTCAACTGGATGGTACACAATATTATAGGTTTCTTTCCATAGACCATATATCTAGTCTGTCCAATGCAATATCAGATCTTTTGGAAAGAGCAATTGAACAAGGTTTTTTGATGACTAAGGAAATACATTTTTTGAAAGTATTATATGGGGTGCCTTGCTATCCTATTGTTTCGGCCAATGTGTACTTGTTGGAACCATTATCCATTTCTTTGGATCTTTTTTTTTTTATATCTAATTTGTTAAGGTTTGTGGGTATGTGGACTCTTGGCCCGAGGTGCAAGTTGTTACAGCCCGTGAGGAGGAGCCCCACGGGTCCACACCATCAGGAGGTGAGGTATTAATGCAGCAGGAAGCTCTGGGCACAGTAGTGGGGAGATCCCCAGGGACCAGGAGGTGATCCTCGTAGGGTGAGAGACAGACAGCACTTGGAGTGAGACCCTGTAGAGAGGGAGGTGCCAGACAGACCATTGAGTGGTGGGTGCAGGAATAGCCAAGCCGTAGGTTCTCTGGGAAGACAGCCCTGGGAGGCAGAGCTGCAGCATAGTGGGCATAGAATTGAATGTACAGGCCAGCCCACGAGGTAGGGAAGCCCAGGCCATGTCTCAGCTGCTTAAGGAGGCAGGATCCCGGAGATCGGAGGTGAACCAATTGACTAGTAGAAAGGCAAGCCCGAGGAGTGGGGTAGCTTACAATAGTCCAGTATCCCGAGGCAAGCCCCGTGGAGCGGGGAAGCTCACGGTAGTCTCTTGAGTGATGAGTGTGACCCCCAGAAGTGGGAGAGCGTGGCCAGTCTTGTAGAACACAGGCGCAACCCCGAGGAGCGGGAAAGGCTAGTCAAGGAACTCACAAGTTGCTGCGGTGTTCCAAGGAGACCCGAAAAGTAGGAGCCGGCAGCAGAGTAGAACCCAAGAGGCACAGAGCCAGCCCAAGGAGCAGGGTAGTCCAGGGGAGCAAGTCCCCGTAGGAACACACACTGACCCCTGAGGAACGGGTGCCAGACAGGGGCATGGCAGGTAGCGGCGGAATCTCAGGAACAAGAAGCAGGAGTAGAGGACTCGTATGGAACTTGATGCCAAGTCGGCTTGCTGGGAGCGAAGGTGGAGCTTAAGTATAGGAGTCTGATGACATCATCAAACAGAGTCGCTCCCGAGGTTCCCGCCAAAGAGGCTTCAAAGGCTGGGCCTGTGACGTGCGCGCGCGCATAGGAAGGCCCAACATTGCTGTAGGAAGTAGCGGCATCCACGCCATCACGAGGAGACCCGAGGAACACGGCGGTGCAGGCAAGCCCATGCAGTGAGCAGACCTCTCTCACACAGACACCTGTGTGTGTGTGTGAGAGAGGGAGAGGGGGCTCAATGTGTGTGTATGTGCCTGTGTGTGAGAGAGAGGGGGATAGGGAGAGGGGGCTCAATGTGTGTGTATGTGCCTGTGTGTGAGAGAGAGGGAGAGGGGGCTCAATGTGTGTGTATGTGCCTGTGTGTGAGAGAGAGGGAGAGGGGGGCTCAATGTGTGTGTATGTGCCTGTGTGTGAGAGAGAGGGAGAGAGGGAGAGGGGGCTCAATGTGGGTGTATGTGCCTGTGTGTGTGTGAGAGAGAGGGAGAGGGCGCTCAATGTGTGAGTATGTGTCTGTGTGTGAGAGGGAGAGGGGGTTCAATGTGTGTGTATGTGCCTGTGTGTGAGAGAGAGGGAGAGGGGGTTCAATGTGTGTGTATGTGCCTGTGTGTGAGAGAGAGGGGGATAGGGAGAGGGGGCACAATGTGTGTGTAAATGCCTGTGTGTGAGAGAGAGGGAGAGGGGGCTCAATGTGGGTGTATGTGCCTGTGTGTGAGAGAGAGGGAGAGGGCGCTCAATGTGTGAGTATGTGTCTGTGTGTGAGAGGGAGAGGGGGTTCAATGTGTGTGTATGTGCCTGTGTGTGAGAGATAGGGAGAAGGGGCTCAATGTGTGTGTGTGTGTGTGTGAGAGAGAGAGAGGGAGAGGGGGCTTAATGTGTGTGTGTGCCTGGGTGTGTGAGAGAGAGAGGGAGAGGGGGGCTCAATGTTTGTGTATGTGCCTGTGTGTGTAAGATAGAGGGAGAGGGGCTCAATGTGTGTTTGTGTGTGTGTGTGTGTGTGTGCATACCAGATTGTGTAGGACATTAGAGCAGGGATGCAAGGGAGGACAGGAACAGAACGTGGTAGGGGTACCTGCCTCCCCTGCTCCCCAACTGTCCCTTCCCTCAACCCTCAGACACACAATTCATATCCTCTGTCTCTTGATCTCAGATTCTATCTTCCAGATCCTGAATTTTCTCTCTTTTTTTTCTACATCTCCCTTCTCTCCAGATACTGAAACTCACTCCTCAACCCCTCCTACTCCCTCCCCCTTTGTTTAATCATTGAAATTCCCTCCATCTCCCTCCCCTTCCCCCATCCCAGATTCCTCATCTTCTTCCTCCCTCTGCCATTCCTCACCCTCAGCCTTCTTTCCTTCTCCTCCCCCCTTTCCTGGAACTCCTGCCTTCTTCCTCTGCCCATCCCTGGTCCTTTCATCCTCTCCTTTTCCTCTCCCCATCCCTGGGATCTCCTCCATGTTCTGATAATTATAGTGTAAACAAAAAGAGCATCCTCTCAAAATGACATTATACCTCTGCGATATATAATGTACTTTAAATGTTACATTTTTATATTGAGATTCTGTCATACCAATGGGCAACATTTGCTCATAATTTCATTTAGCAAATACAAAACAATGCTCGTGACATTTGTATGTAATCATTGGTGTCTCTTAAGGTATATTGTAATTTTGAAAGGAGGCTCCTTTTGTATTGCATTATTATTCACTCGCCTTTTTCTCTTGGGGCCACATTCACTTGCAGTTTGCTAATCCTTATAGTCACATTTCCAAACCAATAAATAATACAGACATGAACAAGGCTGGGAAACTAATTTATTTTTAGAATGTAAAATAAAAGATGGAAATGTTTTTCTGTGTGCTTCAAAATCTTCAAATTCTTGCTGAAGAATGTACCCGTGGGCTGCTGCAGGAAACTGTGGGGATGAGCTTTAGGCCTGTTGCTCCCTGCTGTCTGACTTTGTCGGAGGGTGTGTGTGAGAGTCGGGGCGGGTGGCAGGACCAACTGTCCCTAGAGGTGGAAAAATCCTAAATCTGTCACTGGGCTTGGTAAAACTAAATTTGCATATAGCCTTCCCTCACATAACGTGAAGTCACACAAACTTTAGCACAAACACATTCATGCCATGAGGGAGTATTTTAATATGCATGTTACAGCTTTTCTGTACAGCATGCTGTTTTTAGAGTTCACATAAAGTCCTTGAAGTGCATGTTAAACTTTATTGCATAGGCTCCTAAGGGTTCCCAGTATATACGCCAATTTCAATGATAGTGCCTTGCAATTTAGCTATAAGTCAGTCACAAATATTCTCTTACAGACAGGAAATGCCGCATGCATACATGAATACCCAAGATCCCTTTAGCATTTTGTATTACATACTGATGTCTTCATGACATTTTGGGAATTGTAAAAGCTCAACATTTTACACTGCCCGAAGATTTTGCCCTTGTGTATCCAAATTTGGATTGACCCTAACGTCTCCTATTACAATAATCGTTACTGTTCTTGCTCTGTATGCAGTGCTAATGATGCACACCAGAATCTTCCTGGAGGCAATTTCCAAATAGTCCACGTGGTTGCAAGCCACAGAGGCGCTTTTAATACTTATCCTGTCTGATTATTTTGAAGCTTAGCAGCCACAATGCATGCACACTAAAAAATATTCAATTACTCATTTCGGTGCAGTCAAAATATGCACACTCTGGAACCCGCTCACACTTACCGCCATCTTTCAGGAAGGCAATTTTTCAGTCTGGTCATTTTATCCAAGTAAACGCCTTTAAAAATTGTCCCAACTGTTAATGTGCAATGGCATAAGACAGTAAATTCAGTATAACTGGTATCAAGTGGATATAATTAGTGGATATAATAACTAAAGACTGGTTTGGTTTGAACCAAAAGTGAAGTTTTGGCATAGGAGTGGAGGTGGGAGGTGAGGGAGGGTTCAGTTTAGTTTATCTATGCCACAGCCATTTCTGTTCCAAAATCCCTCATGTCAAAGTGCAGACAGGTGGAGTCAGTTCCCCACAATCCGAATTGCTGTGATACCTGTTTGTGATCTGGCTTATCAAATTAGTACACGGCTGACTCAGGACTGGAAGAACGCTTGCTTGAATTGAATTGCCAGAAGACTGCTGACAAGAGTCAGTAGTTTGCCGGGGGAGAGCTGGTTTCAGGCTGGTTCAATTTTTTCCAGACAAGCTGGTCCAATCCTGCTTTTACCCCATGGCATTGATGAAGGTGTAATTCTAATTTCACTAAGACTGTCAGTAAAAAAAAAAATGGAGCCAGGAGATGTTTTTTTTTCCCCCTGCTCATCCCTCACCTGCTAAGGAAGGAGTTTCTGAAGCATTTCATGTTAAGAATCTGGGCTGGCTCTGGTAAAATATTCAAGCTGAGGTGGGCTGGGTGAATCCAAGCTGTTCCAGAATATTTTAATTTTAATTCAAGCATCACTAAAAACACAGACATTTTGCAAGCTGCTTAAGCTTGGAAAGGAGGCTGTTTCTTCAGCAGCGTGTATACCGCATGCAGACTTCCAGTCTTCAGGAAACTTCAGTGACAGACTCAGAGTTAAAGCAAGTTGCAGCGAAGTGTAACATGAGTCAGAATAGCAAAAAAAAGCAGGGACCAGAAAGACTTGTTTGGCAGTTCCCTGGACTCTGTGCATGACTGCCCCTGTAGTATAGTACAGTTTTCCAGCAGGAAGAGTAAATACAGAGGCCAAAACAAAGGCTTTCCAAGTAGAGCCAGTACATAAGGTAACGCTACCCAAGCGAGGTATGATCTATCCTGGAAAACTGAGCAATATTTAATGCCAGGATGCCCTCATCTGCAAGTGCGTCTCATCCAGGCCACAGCCAAGTCTCTAACCCCTATTAATAATTATAATGTCTAAAGTATTGCTTCAGCTATGTTGGGCATTGCTTTGTTAAAACAAAATTATGGCCAGTAGAGGGCATTGGCCACCAGCACATGTGCGATAGTTTCACTTAAATCTTACAAATAGATTTGTTTTCATTTGAGCTGAATCACTGTAAACTGGGACAGATAGAAAAATAATACCACATATGCAACTTGAATAGAGTGTACAGTATTAAAAGGTAATAGTACAACTGCATAGAGCCTATACAATGTTTGTTCTACAAAGGCAGCATTCCTTGTGAAGCTTTTGCTTTAAATATGTCCTGGTTATTACATCCTTGGCATGGGTTCTTCCTTGGAGTATGTTATTATATGTATGTGGTATATTATTATTACTTAATGGCTGTTTGGCATCATTTTGTTTTTATCTTACAGAAGGGTCAGGTTTCAAAATTGTTTTGAGTTAGACACCTAATTTGAACTTGAGCACCTTAATTTTGGGATCTATTTTCAGTAGGGCAACTACATTTAGGCACCCAGTATGGCATGTTCTTATGTTCTTATTGGGGGGAGGGGGGGAGAAGTTAGGTGCTTAGCAGTGATTTTCAACACCAGACATCTAATTTAGATGCCTAAATCTAGCCAGATGTAAATTTTATGTTATATTAACTTATAGTATTATATCTATGATCTACTTATATGTAAACTTTTTTCTATAGGTTTTTGTTGTGATTCAGGTTGTTTCTTTCTGTATTTTATTTGCACCCCACTTTAATGCTTATGTTCAAACTGCAATAAATCAATAGAAATAAACTAACTTTATAAACAGCAAGTCTAAATTTAGGAACCTGATTTCAAGGAAATTTCAGCTGAAAAAGTAGGTACCTAAATTTGACTGAAAACCTAGGAACCTACTTTAGGCACTGGGAATTTTTTGAAAATTGACCTCATTATTTTATAAAATCCAGGGATGCTGGGGAGGAAGCACTTGAGGGACTCAATAAATTCCTACTAAGATCTAAATGAATTATGCCCATGGGTATAAAAACAGAACAATAGGGATCTCCACTAAGATTTTGGCCTAGAGATTAGGACCAAGCAGTGTAGTTCAGAGGAATGTGCCATCTTGCTACAGCACCCTAAAGAGGTTTCCTGTCTTCATATGAGCAAGTGACCCCCTATTCAATGTGGCATTTTGTCTTGGAGTCTGAAAGTGAAGATCTGATTTTTTAATTTCTCTTATTCTTTTTCAGCAGTGATTATACTGCTGAGAAGTATAGAAAGATGGAGATTAGTTGGACCACATCTACTCATTAGTAGGGGTGTGCAGGCCAAAAAAGTTAGTGTTGTGTCATTTTGTGTCATTTGGGGAAAATGTCGGTACCATTTAGGCTTTTCCCTGGGTTTTTATTTTTAGGTTTTAGAAATAGTTTGAACTATTTGGATTAGTGAGCACTATTAAAAATGACAGAAGAAAAAATACAAAATTTTGTGGTTTTTTTCCATCATTTCATTTTGAAAACAACATGAAAGAACATAGACAATGTCATTGTCTATGTCTTTTCAAAGAATGCACATCCCTAGTAGTTAGTGACAATAGTCTCCGTGACTTTTGTGATAGGAGTATGTGTGATTTTTGTTGGGAGAAAGTTTTTTGTCCCTCCTTCTTGCCTAAGAGAGAGAGAGAGGAGTGAGGGAGGAAGAAGAATTTTTCCCTGTTAAAGCATTTTTGGTTTATTCAATCAGAATGATCTAAGAGAATTGTGAGGATAAGGAGTGGATACCAATTGGAATCCAGAGCTGGGAGGAGAGAGCAAGAAAGGGGGACCCCACACCAATGTTTCAGCCAAGGAAGGACCCCAGGTATTGTGAAAGGAAGAGCCATAAGGGATAGGGAAACCCATTTCAGTGTACCCCAGGCCACCTTATTTTATTCCTCTTACAGGAAGAAAGAAGACCATGAAAAAGATCAAAGGACTAGGCATGTGATTTATTTCAAATGCATGCTAAAAATGGAGTAAATGAGGTGATTTTAGGGTTTTTTTTCCAAATGGAATAAACAAAAAATGGTTCTGATGAAATACCAGAAATTTTTCATCTATTTTCATATTTGTGTGTGTGAGGGGGCAAGGGAGTTAAAAAAAAGGGCTCCTGGAGGCCCTCTGACCCTCCCTCCTCTCCTAACAGAAGCCTCAAGGCCTGGGCTTGGCCCAGCTATGATTTCCCATGACCCTTCTGACCCTCCTCCATCCCATGGCAGGATAGCTCGGGGCCTAGGCCCAGACTCAGCCTAGCCAGGCCCCTCTGACCTCCAAGGCCTCCACTTACCCCAACTTTGACCCTCTGTGGGTCTTTTGAAAAATGGTGGTGCTGGACCTCCAAAGTGGCGCAAAGCGATATCACTTTGGCACCTTTCTCAGGTGTTGTGGTGTGTGGCTGAACAAATGTACAGCCATACAACATAGTGCCTGCTGTAGCAGTGACACATTGCTCAAGAGGGTTGGCACTGATATTTCAAGAGAGAACCAGACAAGGCAGGAGTATGTGGGCATTGCTCCTGAACATTAGGACCACTGGACTCATGGACAGGGCAAGTAAGGAATGGGAAGATGCCAGGTCCCTTGACCCAGCAAGTTTTAGAAGAGAGTAGGATCAGAGGGATGCAGATGGATCTGGGCCCAGAGCCATTTAGCTGTGGGAAAGAGAAGGGTTGGAGGAGCCCAGGCCTTGAGGTTTATATTCAGGCAAGACATGGGTTGGAAGACTTCCAGGCTTGTTTCAGTTTTTTTTTTTTTGTTTTCAATTTTTAATTATTATTTTGGTTTCAGCAAGCAAACCAAATTGAACATGAAAAAACTGAAATGAAAAAACAAACAAACAAAAATCTTGGGCCTACACATCCCTACAAAAGACCTCATATAAAATCAATTAGAAGCTTTTTTTTATTGAGTGAGGTTATCAGATTTGCAGATGATACAAAATTATTCAGCGTAGTTAAATCACAAGCGGATTGTGATAAATTGCAGGAAGACCTTGCGAGACTGGAAGATTGGGCATCCAAATGGCAGATGAAATTTAATGTGGACAAATGCAAGGTGTTGCATATAGGGAAAAATAACCCTTGTAGTTACACGATGTTAGGTTCCATATTAGGAGTTACCACCCAGGAAAAAGATCTAGGCATCATAGTGGATAATACTTTAAAATTGTCAGCTTAGTGTGCTGCAGCAGTCAAAAAAGCAAATAGAATGTTAGGAATTATTAGGAAGGGAATGTTTAATAGAACGGAAAATGTCATAATGCCTCTGTATCACTCCATGGTGAGACCGCACCTTGAATACTGTGTACAATTCTGGTCACCTCATCTCAAAAAAGATATAGTTGCACTGGAGAAGGTACAGAGAAGGGCGACCAAAATGATAAACGGGATGCAACAGCTCCCCTATGAGGAAAGGCTGAAGAGGTTAGGGCTGTTCAGCTTGGAGAAGAGACGGCTGAGGGGGGATATGATAGAGGTCTTTAAGATCATGAGAGGTCTAGAACAAGTAGATTTTAATTGTTTATTTACACTTTTGGATAAAAGAAGGACTAGGGGGCATTCCATGAAGTTAGCAAGTAGCACATTTAAAACTAAGCAGAGAAAATTATTTTTCACTCAACGCACAATAAAGCTCTGGAATTTGTTGCCAGAGGATGTGGTTAGTGCAGTTAGTGTAGTTGGGTTCAAAAAAGGTTTGGATAAGTTTTTGGTGGAGAAGTCCATTAATTGCTATTAATCAAGTTTACTTAGGGAATAGCCATTGCTATTAATTGCATCAGTAGTATGGAATCTTCTTGGTGTTTGGGTACTTTCCAGATTCTTGTGGCTTGGTTTGGCCTCTGTTGGAAACAGGATGCTGGGCTTGATGGACCCTTGGTCTGACCCAGCATGGCAATTTCTTATGTTCTTATGAAGAAGAAAATGTATAAGGAGCATGCAGGCCAAAATATTTTTCCTTTTGTTTTGTATCATTGTGTAGAAGTTCTCATCCAAATTCTGTTTCACTGGAGGCTTTTACAATTCTTTTTTGTTTCAGCAAATAGTGTGCACTATTCAAATTGCACACTTTTGCAAACCGTTCATGCTATTCAGAAATAGGCTCAATATTTCAAATAGTTTTCACTTTTCAGATATAATGCACACTAAAAATGTAAAACAAAGAAAATGTGATTTTCACTGACATTCGGGCCGATGCAATAAAGTGCGCTCAGGATGAGAGCTCTGTTAGCCCCCATTTGGCCGCTTGTTTTCGACGTGCTATTTTTACCCCTTATACAGTAAGAGATAATAGCGTATGGAAAATGCGCAGCCAAGCCCCCCAAAACTAATAGCGCCTGCAACATGCAAATGCATGATGATGGGCCTATTAGTCATTCCCATGCGATACAGAAAGTAGAATGTGCAGCAAAGCCGCACATTCTACTTTCAGAAATTAACGCCTGCCAAAGGCAGGCGTTAATTTCGGCCGGCACAGGGAAAGTGTACAGAAAAGTAGAAAAAAATGTTTTTCTGTACACCTTCCGACTTAATATCATAGCGATATTAAGTTGGAGGCACCAAAAATTTAAAAAAAAATTTAAATCTGCCTGCGGCCCGTGGGTTGGAAGACGGACACTCAATTTTGCCAGCGTCCATTTTCCGAACCCGTGACTGTCAGTGGGTTTGAGAACCGACGCTGGTAAAATTGAGCGTCGGCTGTCAAACCCTCTGACAGCCGCTGCTTCTGTCAAAAAGGAGGCGCTAGGGACGCGCTATTGTCCATAGTGCTTCCTTTTACCTCGGGCTCTAATTTGCATACAGGCTGATACTGAATCGCGCGCCCAGGACACTGGCTTGTGCACACATCGGGAGAGCGGGTGCTCGCTGGTTCTCCCACAACTTTTACTATATTGGCCCAATTTTGTTTAAAACATGCATAAAATAATATAGACCAAGGATGAGCATTCATTGGAAGTTCCGAAATTGGAGCGGACTGGGAGGGAACTGAGGAAGGCCGCAGGCATCGGCATGCACAGGATGCACATGTGTGCACCCCTTGTGCACGCCAGCCCCCTGATGTTATAACATGCGCGCTCCTGCACGCGCAAGTTATAAAATCGGGCATCCATGTGCGCGCGCCGGGTAGCGCGTGCACATGGACACGCACGCAACTTTGAAAATTTACCCCATATATTTTACCACATATATATTGAAACTCTACCTATGTGGGTACCTTGTATTTAAAAATCATGTCTGATGTACTTAAAGTTATGTACATTTTAGCTTTGCATTTATCCAAATTCCTGAATATTGACCCCTCAATGTTAATTGTTAGTATTTCACATAATGCTATGTCAAAAGAGAATGATAGACAGTCTTGGTTTTACCCCAGGGCATCTAGAGATTTTTAGTTTTGATTTGTCTAAGACATCTAGGCCTCCATGCATGAAACAGATAAAAACTCAGCCTGCCCCTTATGACATGGCATTACCTGGTTACCTTAAGGTACTCTGACTAAATCATTCAGATTTGCAAATGGGAGGGAGGGCTCCATTATTTAAGTAATTTAAAGAAATGAATCAGCCTTAAAAGAACAACAGCAGGTTAAGTGTGAACCTTTGAAGATAATATGAAAAAAAAAAAAAAAAAAAAACCCCAGCAACAACTTGACTCAAATGTCAACATGGATTTGTTTATTTTAGAATGCCCTGTTGGTAAACCAATTTTAACTGGATTCAGGTTGGAATCCAGATTTTCAAGACTTAATTGGATTTAATCTGTTTGTCTCAATCTGAATATCAATGAGCATGGGCTCAGATTTTTCAAGCAGGCTTGTTTAGATTGGCCAGGCTCAATGTGTGGTGAGGAGACCAGAAGATCTGAGGCTTTAGCAATCCTTCCTGCCTTACTCATTGTGACTTTTTGAAGCATTACACATACATTTTTTTTTTAGCAATTGTTTGTAAACTGCATTTGTGTTCAATTTACAAGATACCTTGTGTCAAAAATAGGAATTCAGCTCAAGGGCATGGATTTAGAATTTGGTAAGAGAGCTCAGATTCATTGGACATGCAGAGAAAAAAAAAGGCAGATGTGATTAATAATGTCAGCCCAATTGGACAGAACTTTACCCAAGCTGAATACATAAACATAGAATGGGGGGGAAAAAAAGCCTTAGTGAATCAGTTTCTAATTAAATTTGAACCAGTTTACCCACTAGAAATTGAATCTAGTTTAGATATTTTGCTGTTCTGCATTTTTGTTTAATCTTCAGCTTCTTTGTGTAGTGCTCAGGCTCTTTATTCTGTGACTGAGCTTACAAACAAAAAGGAGGCAGTAGCTGTGCAACTAAGTAAATCAATTTGCACAATTTACTCATGAAACTGCAACTTTGTGCATTTTTTAAAACTTTCCTCTGTGCTATAACTCCTCCTGCAAATAAACAAGGGCAGCTACTGTGTATGTAATACAAACTAGGATTTGCACGGTTATAATTTCTGTAGATCTAAGTAACAACTCATGGTCAAATATATTAATTTGAAAATGAAAGATAATTTGTTTTTTAGATGTTGGGTGTAAAATGTATCCATATTTTTCTTATAAAACAACAATTATTGCATAAAACCATTTTTCATGTGGAAAGAAGATTAGGAGATAGGTTGTAATGCATGTTGCTAGGGAGCTATTTCCAGCTCCTCTTTCAACATAGTCAGGGAATGGCTGGGAACAGTATTGTTTTATTCATTAATATGAAACATTTTATAGCAGGTGTTGAGAATGCAAAACTGGCTCACCTTTTCCTTGAAATCCATATTCCTTTTCTCCTCCAACAATCCCTCTTTTTCATTTTCCTCCCTGCAGCCCTCTCAGTCTTCTCCTCTGCTCTCCCCCTACCTGGTGTAATGCTTTCTGTCCTTTCACCCGTGAGAAGTGCTGAAGATAAAGCATCCTTTTGGTACCCATAACCAAACCAAGGCCTGGATTTATCAAATGCACTAAATATTAGGGATGCAAATCGGGCTTTGGACGATTGAAAATATTGTTGATATTTTCAAAATCGTCAGAAATCGGGGGCTCTCCCAAAACAATAGGAAAACCCCACAATATTGATCGTGGGGCTTCCCTTATCGTTTTGGGGGAGGGCGGGAAAAAGGCACACAAAAATAACCCCTAAACCCACCCCGACCCTTTAAAAGTAACCCCTTAGCTTCCCCCCCCCCAAAAAAAAAACCTTTTTACAGGTACCTGGTGGTCCAGTTTGGGTCCCGGGAGCGATCTCCCGTGATCTCCCGCTCCGGGCCATCCTTTGCTCTTACCTGTGACAGGGTATCTGTGCCATTGGCCAGATCCTGTCACATGGTAGGAGCACTGGATGGCCGGCGCCATCCAGTGCTCCTACCATGTGACAGGGGCTGACCAATGGCACCGGTAGCCCCTGTGCCATAGTAAGGGCAAGGCTATCGGCGCCATTTTGGTTCCTGGCACCCGATGGCACGAGTGTAGGAGATCCCTCCTGGACCCCTGCTGGACCCCCAGGGACTTTTGGCCAGTTTTGGGGGGCCTCCTGACCCCCACAAGACTTGCCAAAAGTCCAGTGGGGGTCCGGGAGCGACCTCCTGCACTCAGGCCGTATTGCCAGTATTCAAAATGGCGCCGGCGCTAGCCTTTGCCCTCATATGTCTAGTGAGGGCAAAGGTAGTGCCGGCGCCATTTTGAATACTGGCAATACGGCCCAAGTGCAGGAGGTCGCTCCCGGACCCCCGCTGGACTTTTGGCAAGTCTTGTGGGGGTCAGCAGGCCCCCTCCAAGTTGGAGGTCCAGCTGGGGTCCAGGAGCGATCTCTTGCACTCGTGCTGTCGGGTGCCAGGAACCAAAATGGCGCCGATAGCCTTGCCCTTACTATGTCACAGGGGATGACCAATGGCACCAAAGCTTTGTTTCATGTTGTTTTTTGGTTAATTTCCTTTTAAAAATGGTTGGTTGGTTGGAGGGTTTTGGGGTTTTTTTTAAGTTTTTCCCTAATTTCATGGTTAGGGCACTTTAATTGGACTTAGTATACTAAGGAAATAATTTCAAAAGAAGTTACATGTGTAAATGTAACATACTATCTAAGCAATTTTCAAAAGCCATTTACTCAAATAAAGTGCACTTACATGAGTAAATCCTATGGAAAAGTAATTGAAAGAGTGATTTGAAAGAGTTTAAGAAAGCACTGAAAACTTGGTTGTATGTACAAGCATTTCAAGTAGAAGCCAGCTAATAATTTATTACATTATTTTTATTATTTTAGGTTAAGGACCTTTGCTTTTACATTTGAGTATTTCATTTATGTAATTTTATTTTATTTTAAGTATTTATATGATAGACGTTTCTTTTATGATTGGTTTAAACTTTATTGTATTCTGTTTTATTATGACAAATTGTATTTTATGTTTCATTTTATTTTAAAGAAATATTGTAAACCGGTATGAAGGTATATACCAACATCGGTATAGTAAATAAATAAATAAATAAATAAATAAATTGTAGCAATTTTCAAAAGCCTACTTACTTGAGTAAAGTTCATTTAGTCTAGTTAAACCCAGTTTTACTTGTGTAAATGCTTTATAAAATCTGGTCCATAAAGTTTTTGTCAAATAAAATAAAAGAAAGAATACATGTTAAAAATGATTACTGCAAAATGTTCAATTTAATCAATTTCTATCATAGTGCTATCAACAATAAGGACAAATTGTCATTTTCCTGCAAAGAAAAAAAAATCCAAAGTGTTGACTTTAGAGCAATGATTAATTTTACCCTGACATGGTCTTATTTTTTTTCCTTTCTCAAAACATAACAATGCTTAATGCAACATAGAGCAGAAAAATGAATGCATCTGATGTACAAAGTAATTTTAGAACTCCTTTATGCTAGAAATGGAAACAATTGAGTTCATTTAGGGATGTAGAAGATCTTTTGTTTTGCTTTTCATTTATTTTATTTGCTATTTTAAATCATGTTTGTTTGTTCCATTTCTAGGTAACATCAGCGGGCCCCCTGGCCACGTGAGAATGCTGTCGTGTGGCCTCCAGGCCACATAGGAATACAACCGGGTGGCTCCCTACTTCCGGATAGTAGTTGGAACATTGGCGGTCTCTGGACCACATGGGAACGCCGTCAGCAGCCTCCTGGCCTCAGTGCAGTCCTGGAGCGGCTCCAGCTGCACGGAAAGGACATTGACGTCCTCCGGGCCACTGAAGAAGGAAAAAAAAGGAGAAAAAGAGAGGTGAGAGGCTGCGGGCAGAATTGTAACACAGTGGTCAGGTTCGGTTGGCTTAAGTATCCGGGAGTGGAGACATCATCAGTGGGGGATGCCCCTGAGGTTCCCGCCAAGCAGTGTTTAACCTGACCTGTGCACGCGTGCATGCGCCTATGTGATCCCGGAGTCAAGATGGCAGTTGGCAGCGCTACTCCATCCCGGGAACACCAGGTTGGTCGGTAGTAGCTTGCGGAGGACGACACTCTCCCCAATGGAGTCACTGAAGAAAAGAGAGAGGTGAGCAGAAGTGGTCACAGCCATCTGCGATCGACGGCTGTAACAAAGTGTTAGGATGTGCAGCTTATGGAAAGGCGCCGTGAGTCATCTCACTTACCCCTAACACCACTCTGTCCACATTTGGTAGGAATGCCAATTCCACTTACAAAGGGCACACTATGCAGCTCATGCACTGACACGTTGTCCAGGCCATGCCATGTTCCTGCTCCTCCCATACCATGCATGGTGTGTGCCAATGTTTAAAGGACTCAGCATGGGAAACCCCGACCCAATGCCTTCCAATGATATCATCTGCTCCTAGTATTTAGTCTTAGCAATGGGTCTTCTGCCTTGCAGTGCATGTTGCCTATTATTCCTGGTTCCTGTGTCCTGCATTTCTATTTCTTCATCTAGAAAGGGAATGGTGAATAAAACGGAAAATATCATAATGCCTCTGTATCGCTCCATGGTGAGACCGCACCTTGAATACTGTGTACAATTCTGGTCGCCGCATCTCAAAAAAGATATAGTTGCGATGGAGAAGGTACAGAGAAGGGTGACCAAAATGATAAGGGGAATGGAACTGCTCCCCTATGACGAAAGACTAAAGAGGTTAGGACTTTTCAGCTTGGAGAATAGACAGCTGAGGGGGGATATGATACAGGGGTTTAAAATCATGAGAGGTCTAGAACGGGTAGATGTGAATCGGTTATTTACTCTTTCAGATAATAGAAAGACTAGGGGGCACTCCATGAAATTAGCATGGAGCACATTTAAAACTAATTGGAGAAAGTTCTTTTTCACTCAATGCACAATTAAACTCTGGAATTTGTTGCCAGAGGATGTGGTTAGTGCAGTTAGTGTAGCTGTATTTAAAAAAGGATTGGATAAGTTCTTGGAGGAGAAGTCCATTACCTGCTATTAAGTTCACTTAGAGAATAGCCACTGCCATTAGCCATGGTAACATGGAATATACTTAGTTTTTGGGTACTTGCCAGGTTCTTATGGCCTGGTTTGGCCACTGTTGGAAACAGGATGCTGGGCTTGATGGACCCTTGGTCTGACCTACTATGGCATGTTCTTATGTTCTTATGTCTTTGGAGAAGCCTCACCTAGGGTGCTATATTCAATTCTCAAGACCATGTATCAAAAAGGATAGAGACAGTATGGAAGTAATCCATAGAAAGGCAAACAAAATGGTGTGGGGTTTGTATCAAAAGCATATAAAATGAGACTAGAGGACCTGAATATGTATATCCTGGTAGAGAGAAGAGATAGGTGAGATATGGCAGGCTTTTAAATATCTTTAAGGTAGTAATGATGCACAAGAATCAAACCTTTTGCAATGGAAAGAAAGCTGTAGAGCTAAGGGTCATAATCTGAAACTTCAAGGAGCCATGCTATTCAGGAACCATATCAGAAAATATTTCTTCATGGAAAGGGTGGTGGATGTATGGAATGTCCTCCTGGAAGAGATGGTGAAGACAAGAACATTACTGGAATTCAAAAGAGTGTGGGATAAACACAGAAGATACCTAATGGCTAAACGATGGAAATGGAGAAAACTGTTAACTGGGTAACCTGCATGGAGTAGAAGTTATAACCCTTAACAATAGTATCTCACTGCATGGTAGATAGGGCAGGTTTTTGCACTGCCTATACTTCTATGATGCTCCTTTGATCTTGTTTAAGCCTAACATTGGAAAAATGGAATGAGATATAGTATGCTTTTCCATCTGAAGAGCAAATATTATACCTTTCTAGCCAGGAGAGCTGTACATCAATTAAGGGGAAGCTAGAGTGTCTAGATGGAAAAAATAACTTTATGGGGTGGACTGGCAGCATCCTAGGGTGAGTTGCGGGACCTGCCCACAACCAGCTAAATGTTACAGTTCTACCCTTCTAAGCCCCTTCCCCAGGCCCCTTGGCTTAGGCTTCCTGGGAAAATGCTGATAGAATTCTTATCTGTCCACTGATTGACCTCCTGGTGCCGACCTCTGCTATGTCTGACCTGCCTGCCTTCTCCAAGCCTGACCTCTGCTACATCTGACCTCACCTGCCTTCTCCAAGCCTGACTTCTAATACGTCCAACCTCGCCTGCCTTCTACAAGCCTGACCTCTGCTACGTCCGACCTTGCCTGCCTTCTCCAAGCCTGACCTCTGCTATGTCTGACATTGACTGTCTTCTCCAAGCCTGACCTCTGCTATGTCTGACTATGCCTGCCTTCTCCATGCCTTGACCATTGCTATGCCTGACCACGCCTGCCTTCTCCATACCTTGACCATTGCTACGCCTGACCACGCCTGCCTTCTCCATGCTCTGACTATTGCTATGGATGACTATGCGATAGACTCCTTTGTGTCCAGAGTTCTACATTTCTTGCTACACCTTCCAATAGCCGCCAGCTCTCATTCAAATTTGACATTGATGCCTCTGTCCCTATCCTCTGGACTTGGACTCCTCAGGCTCTGGCCTGTCTTTGCTCAAGCACCTTCAGTCAATCCTCGTTCCTTGGTGCTTGGGTTCCTGTACTGGGACCAGTCTATGATAGAACTATGCCACCTGCTGGCTGCTGTCCCTGGGCTGAACTACCTGCCTTTGATGTCCAATCTCAAGGCCCGCCTAAGTCCTGCCTGACCTGGCACCCAAAGACTAAACCCGAGGGGAACGTAGACTGGTATAGGTGAAGCTCCAGTAACCTCTGGCTTCAGCCTCTGCTGACGGTGGGGACCCTTTAGGCCCTTGCCTGTGGGTTGCGTCAAACTCACCTCAGCCCAAGAATCCACCACTGATGCAATAAACTGAACAGCCCTAACTTCTTTAGCCTTTTCTCATAGGGCAGCCTTTCCATGCCCCTTATCATTTTGGTCGCCCTTCTCTGCACTTTCTCCAGTGCAACTATATCCTTTTTGAGATGTGGTGACCAGAATTACACACAGGGTTCAAGGTGCGGTCTCTCCATGGAGCAATACAGAGGCAATATTACATCCTCCATTTTATTTGCCTTCCTAATAATTCCTAACATTCTGTTTGCCTTTTTGATCATTACAGCACACTGAGCTGACAATTTCAATGTATTGTGCACTATGACACCTAGATCTCTTTCCTGGGTGATAGCTCTGAATATAGAAACCTAACATTGTGTAACTACAGCAAGGGTTATTGTTCCCTATATGCATCACTTTGCACTTGTCCACGTTAAATTTCATCTGCCAGTTGGAAGCCAAATCTTCTAGTCTCACAAGATCCACCTGCAATTCATCACAATCTGTTTGAGATTTAATTACTCTGCGTAATTTAGTGTCATCTGCAAATTTGATCACCTCACTCATCATCATACCCCTTTCCAGATCATTTATAAATATGTTAAAAAGCACTGGCTCAAGTACAGATCCCTGAGGCACTCCACTGTTTACCTTTTTCTAGTGTGAAAACTGACCATTTAATCCTTTTCTCTGTTGTCTGTCTTTTAACCAACTTACAATCCACAAAAGGACATTGCTCTTATCCCATGATTTTTCAGTTTTCTTAGAAGCCTCTCATGTGGGACTTTGTTAAACGCCTTCTGAAAATCCAAATACACCACATTTATGGGTGGAATTCTGCTTCTAGGAGCAAGCCTATGAGAGGGGGGGCATCCTGACAACATTTCAAACTGGCACCCAAGTTCCAGTGGCCTCATGTCACCATGACAGATATACCGGTGGCCTCTTCCTCAGAAGAGCCCATGCATCTTGGGAGATCCAGCCTCTCTGAAGAAGAGAAACAGAGGTATAGGCGGCTCAACCTCTGCTTCTATTGTGCAGTCCAGAGGCACTTTGCCAGCCATTGCCCAGAAAAGGAAGAAAAGTTCCAAGCCTAGGGTTGGTCAGAGGGGTAACCTTAGGCCAGCCTTCATCCTCTCCACAGCTACTGGTACCAGTTCTCTTCCTCTTTCAGGATACTGAAGTCCAAGCCAAGGCTTTTTTGTATTTTGAAGCAGGATGGACATTTATAGATATAGCTTTAGTCTGCCAAAACATACTTCCTACAGTTCCCTAGGTCAAAGCAGTGACCACTTCCTGGCCACCTGTTGGTGTCTACCATTCTATTTACACTCTAGATGGGACTCCTGCACTGGGAGAGTATCTCCTTTTATGTCCTATCCAAGGTAGTATCATCTTGGGATTACCCTGGCTGATGCTTCTCAACCCATTGGTAGATTGTGAAGCCCTACATATCACCCATTGGGGGATCGCCTGTCATAGCATTACCTCTCCTGAGTTGTGCCACCAGTAACCCTAGCCTGGTCCCAGATCTCTCATCTCCCTCTCTTCATACTTGGAATTTGCTGACATCTTCAACAAACAGCAGATGAAGACCCTAATGATTCACAGCAAGATGCCACCTAGAAGTAGGTTATACCCACTCTCAGCCCCAGAAAATATAGCCATGTCCACCTAAATTAAGGAAAACCTGGAACAGGGGACAGGATTCCTTGTCATGGGCAACAAAAATGGATGTCTCTGGCCTTGCATAAATGATCAGGGCCTCAGTGCCATTACTTGGAAGAACAGATACCCATTACCCCTTATTAAAGAACTATTTGATGACCTGCAGGGGGTGCAAATCCTCAGAAAGATCTCAAATGAGTATGCAATCTCATATGGATATAATGAATAAATGCAAAATGTTGTACCACACCACATTGAAACTAGCTACTTTTGAAACCGTATATTTTACATTTTGTAAATATTGACCTGTATATACATCCTGCCCTGTATTTGCTCTGTATCCAGTTAATTTGTTTTTCGACTATATTGTATCAAACTCTCCCATATTTAACCTATTGTTTATAGTTTTGTTCCCTGTAAAGGCTCTGCCTGTCGTTACGGCAACACTGTTTTTTGTTATATGTAAACCGATATGATGTGCAAACGGATATCGGTATATTAAAATACCAAATAAATAAATAAATAAATAAGAGGGTGATGAGTGGAAGACTGCATTCAATATCCAGGACAACTATTATGAATATCTAATCATGCCATTTGGTCTTTGCAATGCCCCTGCCATCTTCCAACATATGGTCAATGATATATTCATGGTCCTCCTGTACTTACAAGTTGTAGTATATCTAGATGACATTCTTATCTTTTCCCGCTCCCTGTCATAGCATCATGAACATGTGAAACACGTTTTAAGGAGAATCTGAGAGCATCGCTTATATGCTAAACTTGAAAAGTGTACTTTTGAGCAGGAGGAACTCCTGTTCATGGGCTACATTATCTCCCAGCATGTTCTGTATATGGACCCAGAAAAGATGAAGGCCATTCAGTATTGGCCACAACCTATTGCGCTCAAGGCCTTGAAATGATTTCTTGGCTTAACCATTTATTAATGCCAGTTCATTTATGGGTATTCCTCTCTGTCTGCATCTCTCACCACCCTTACAATGAAGGGAACTGACACCAGATACTGGACTGAAGAGGTAGTTCAAGATTTATGTTATCTCAAACATTCCTCAGACATCCCTGTTTCCACCATCTGGATCTGTCTAAAACCTTTATCATGGAGATAGATGCCTCTGCAACTGGGTTAGGGGCAGTCCTCACTCAGTATAATGATAAAAAAAAACCCTGATCCCTTGTTTCTTTTTCTCCAAAACGTCCATGTCCACAGAAAAGAATTATACCATGAGTGATAGAGAACTCCTAGTGGTAAAACTGGATCTGGATGAATGGTGCCCCCATTGGAGGAGGCACCACATCCAATCATGATCTTCACAGATCATAAGAATTTATGTAGCTCCAATAGGCTCAAGTCTTGAACCCATGTCAGGCCCAGTGGCCATTATTGTTCAATTTTGAACTCTGGTATTATCAGTCCAAGAAGAATCAGTGAGCTGAAACGATTTAGAGACAGAGGATGCCATAGAACTCACTTGCCATATCATTAACCCAGTGAGGATCTTGATTGTCATGGCAGTATCTGTCCCACCTGGGAAGACAGTAGTTCCTAAATGCTTGTGGGAGAAGGTACTTAAATGGAACCATGATTCCTGCCTGGCAGGTCAGTCTGGAATTGAAAAGATCTTAGAACTGCTTCTTTTCTACTACTGGTGGTTTCAAGTAAGGTGTGATGTGCAATGCTACATGTAGTCCTGTCTCTAATGAACTGCTAATAAAAGCATCCATGCTCACCCTTGGTGTTATTGTTTGTAAGGTTTTGAGTGGATCCTTGGACACTGTGGCTGCTGACCATGCCCTCAGGGGGAGGTCCCTTGGGGGGGGGGGGGGAGGCACAGGTCAGGCTCAGCTTAGGACACACAACACAGATAAAACTTTTATTAACAGTATTGAGGAGCCACCAGAGGTGGCAGCAGTGAGTAGAGATGAAGCCCAGCTGGGCTTGTAGTCCCTCAGGATACTGGAACAGCGATCCCTCAATGGCTGTGCTGTAGTGAAGAGAAACTGAGATAGTGAATATAATGGAATATACACAGGGTTCTGGAATAGAGCCTCATTGGTTGAGTACTCACACAATGGTTTCTCTCGGTAGAAAACACAGGAGCTGGAATAGAGGCAGGCCCTCGAGGAGTGAGTATCTGGTTCCAGGAACAGCTCTGAGAGAAGTAGATGGTAACTCACTGATAGTGTAGGCAGTGGTATCTTCCAAGCATAAATAGAGTTCAGGCAGTGAGTCCGGGAACATGGGCCCTCAAGGAGTTAGTACCGGTTCCAGACAGCGACCTGAAAGAGAAGAGAGAGGCCCCCAAGGAGCGGATACCCCAATAGAGTAAGTCCAATAAAGGAGAGGCAGAATAGCTAGGTACGGAGAGCGAATCCCAACCGTAAGTAATCCCTTTGCTTACTCGCTTAGCTAGCAAAGTAGGGTTTTGTATCCGGGATGTGTGATGTCATCACAGGAAGACGCCCCTGAGGTTCATGCCAAAGAAAGCATAAGAAGCAGGGCCGTGCGGCGCGCGCGCCCTATGGCAGCTGGACAACATGGCGGAATGCAGCGCCCAAGCCAGACCGGGGACACCGGAGAGGACAACAGGCAGATACCGCAACAGCCAGAAGTCTGTCAACCGTGGGAGGAATCGCCAAAGAGGAAAGGACTGTGGAGTGGAGACATCGGGCAGCGACAGTCGTAACACTTGGAGGCTGTTACAGCCATTTCCAGCCTCCGAGACTTTGTCAATGATTTACATCTCTCTAATATTGTACTTCTATATGGGTTGTGGTGGACTGGTTCTCCACAATGGACCATTTGATTCCCCTTCCTGGGTTCCTATCCACAGCAGAGTTGACTCATCTCTATTTCCAGTACATCTTCTGTTTTCTCTGACTGGAGAATACAAAAGCCCATGCAAGAAATTTGGAATCTCTTTGAAGCTTTCATCCAAGTACCACCCACAAATTAATGGATAGACAGAAAGAACCAACCAGATCTTTAAGGGATTCATCAACAAGCGGCAGGATGATAGGGCATCTCTACTCCCTTGGGCAGAGTTCTGCCACAACAACCATACTGGGGACTCCTTGGGTGTCATCCCCTTTTTCCAAATTGTGTTTGGCAAACATCCTCAGGTGCCGCTTCCCATCCCACTGACAGTTCCATGCATCACAGCTGACATCATATGCCAAGACCTCGAGGAATTATGGTAAAAGATCCTCCAGCTCCTTACAGTGGCTACAGAAAGATACTAAAAACAAGTGGACACATGAGACCAGACAGCACTCTTCTTCTAATCTGGAGACTTGTATGGTTGAGTACCCATTATTTCTGGCTCAAGAAACCCTCTACTAAGTTCTCAGCATGGTTCATTGGTTCATTTCCCATCATTTGCCAAACTAGATCAGCTGAAAATATCACCAACACTTAAGAAGCACAATGTTTTTCATGTATCAATCCTCAAATCTTTACTCATGACATGACCATCACAACCCCCTCCTAAATTAATGGAGTTAACATCAGAAGAGAACATCGAATATGAGGTCCAGGAGATTCTTCACTCCATCTCTTGGAAAGATTTTAGCTCTAATGAGAATACTTGTGAGCCCACCTCCAATGTCCAAGCCCCCTGATTCACTACGGAACCCATTTTATCTATTGGCCACAGCTCTTCCCTTGCATGTTGGAACATTATTCTTTAAAATGCACTTTGATTGCTAGCTAGTAACGTTCAATCAGATATGAATTCATTGTTACCATACAAGAACCTGCGGATATGGGGCATGCAATAATCAAAGGCATTTCCTTGAGATAAATGCCATTTTACCCATATATTAGCATAGACTAAATGTTGCCTATTGTAAAAAGTGGGGTGGCTGACTGGTTAGTGATATGTCACAAAATACACAACACACTTATTAACAAGTATAAGTCTGAGAATAAGTAATCAAAGCATAGAGTTTGCATTATTAAAGAATATTTACACAAAAATACTTCCCTCACAGCTCCCGTTGTGAGATATTTTTTGAAATCTGGAAATACAACTGATTGGAAAATCAGCAACAACTCATTGGTCACTTCATTAACCACTTGTAATATCCAAAAAGCTTTTCCTCCAAGCTGTTGGTTCTCTGATTTCAAACAGCCTGTCTCATGTTGTTCTTTTTAAGTTAATTCTTCTGACCTTTGTCCTAGTTGCTTTCTCTGGACCACTCCCCATGTGCTCTTTGAGGCCCCAACTGTTCATTATCACATCAGCAACAAACAGCTGGGTGTGGCCGAGAGGTTAAGTCCTGTTTTCCTCAGATATCTGCTCTGAGTAACTACTCTTTCAGTATAACTGATCTCAGTGTTTTGTTATAAGCAGGCAAAGAAAAATGGCATATTTTTTCTCAGAACTTATAAGCCTTATATTACATAATTAAACTAATAATATCAATGATTTTCTCACTTCATGCCTGTCTATCATGGCACAATACTCTTCTGTAGCTAACTCTTCCTTAAAATAATTTCCCACACCCATCCTCTACAGAAGTAAAAGTGTGAGTGCATGTCAACGATATGCATACTTTGAACCACATATTTTGCAGGCATTTGGACTTGGTTAGGTTGGAGGGAGGCAGCTACACACGTTGTTTTGAATAATCAAAATGATGCATGTTGTTTTGCTTTTAAAAATAGCTATACAAATAGCAGATGCACATTTGTTGCAGGTATTTTTGAGAGGCCAATAACCATAGCAAAGCAACTTGCATACTTTTACTTTTATTATTGGTTGAAACATCATGGGTCAACGACACGTACCTTTAGATTTTACATCAAAAGCCCAGTTTTGATTATTTATCCCTACATGCACTGGTTTTCAGAGATATTGTGCATGATGTTACCAATTTAGCCATGAGTTGGGTTTACTGCGTGTGCTGCTGTTTTTAAAAATCTGTAGAGAAAATGCATCACAGGTCATATTTTATTACTAAATATCATTGCACTAGTAAACTTTGGTGAATGCATTGTGTTCATATATTAGCATGAGAAAATTTAAAATACATTTATCCAGTTTCAAAGTTACCCAGCCTTTTCTTTACAATCCACTAAAAAATAAAGCAAAGCAAAGCTAACTGGCAAAAGTAACTTCTTATATTTTATGTGAAGAACATATGTATCTATATATACAATTATAAATACTGACCAGATGTGGCATATAAATGTTCCAGTGTAAATGATTCATAATATAAAATGATTATACAGTAATGTATTATTAAACTTCTAGTGTGTAGGGCCAGCTTGTTAATAACTGGATCTCATTAGTTATGTATCAACGCCTCAGCCTTTGGCATCTGGACTTATTCACATGTGCAGCGTGTGTATGTGTGTGTTTGTGGAAACTATTGCTTAATTAAATTAGAGTGCTGAAACCAACCTTGGGACTTTCAAAATGTGCTTGGAACACCGTATTGAACACGTTTGTATTTTCTGCCATGGTTGAATGCTTTCATTTGTGAAGCCTTTTTTTTTTTTTTTTTTTTTTAATTCAGCTGTCCAAATGTGTTTAATGCAGAAACCATTCTGAATTGGGAGAGTCCTGGAGGGAGGGAACTAGCCTTTTGGCAGGTTGTGATACTTCTTATAGGGGCAAGTTTCAACAGTACCTGAATAAATTGCAAAGTCGGGGGGTATTTTTATCCATGGATTTTGTAATGAATCTCAAAGATAAAGCACTTACAGACATGTACGCCTGCCTTTTCCATGGGTATTGTATCTCATGGAAATAACATGTATAAAATTGAAAATACAAACTACTCATGTTATTTCCCTCCTCTGACCTAAACATTCCCTGAACTTTCTTACTTGGCTATTTTACTCGGCTTAAAGTACACATATTGAACCCAACATGGACATTTAGCCAGGTAAGTGCTGGACAATTTTTAGACAGCCAATTTACTCTGGAAAATTGGTATTTATCTAGGTAAATGGCTTCTGAAAATCACTCTGCCCAGGGTGAGCATGAGCATTATCCAAAGAAGTGCTCATGTGTGAGCTTTTAAGAACACGTGACCTATTGTATTTGAAAATGTTTCTTTCTCTAGCAAACACTTGCCTGACAGGATAAGCTGATGTACACTGTTTTGATGGGGAAGGGGAGGGGGGGGTGATGTATGTTTTAGGCTCTTTGGGGGCCAATATTCTGGATAAATGCCTACTTTTGAAGTTAGTCATCTAAATTTTAGCCAGAAAAATCATTATCCAACTGAAATTTAGATGGATAATGTACACATATTGAACCCAACATGGACATTTAGCCAGGTAAGTGCTGGACAATTTTTAGACAGCCAATTTACTTCAAATATTGGATTTATTCAGCTATCTCAGTCAGAAGCTTTTCAGGGGTTTTCTGGTTCTGACTGAGATAGCTGAATAACTCCAATATTTGAAGTTGTGAAAATAAGTTATTCAGCTATGCCAGATATGAGCAGCAGAAGGTTTAAAGTTATCCAAATATCAATGGTTAAGAAGCGAATATCAAGAAAAAAAAAAAAGCTCCCACAAAGGCCCTCTCAGCCCAATCCTGTGTCCTCTCCCCAACTCCCTAAAATGATAGATAAAGTTGTAGGCCTCTAGGCCTAAACTTTCGGATCCCTCCCCTTTCTCAAAGTTAAAAAAAATAAATACTGAATGGGCAGCTGTAATTTGATCCCTCTGCCCTTCCCTCTCACTCTCACCAAACTTTCCCAACCCACCCGTGCCCCCTTCAAATCTTTAATTGCAGCCAGGAGCTTGGATCTTGGGCCTGGCTCCCAGCAAATCCTGTGTTGCTCTGTCAGTCACTGATTTCTTACATTTTTGTTCTTATTATAATAAACAATGAAATTCCTTGCAAAAATAAAATCTGAAAATGAAGTTCCCTATTCATAAGATAATCATGCAAAGACCTTGGTGATGATGAGTTCATTAGCCATTACCATTGTATTTAAAAAGAAGTGTAGTTAACTGAGAGCATGCTGACTGGCTCAGCACATTAGTAATTTAGTTAACCGTCTACTTTGTGTCAAGACATTGCCAGAGATTGATATAATACTTATGATATCCCTGGCAATTATCCAGCTAAAATTTAGCCAGAAGAATCATTATCTACCTAAAATTTAGCTCGATAAGATAGGGCCATTTTGAGGACATTCTGGAGTTGAGCTGAGGTAGCCAAATATATATATTTTTGGCTAACTTTGATATTTGTTATATCTGTTATTTATTTATTTATTTATTTATTTATTTATTTTAAGTCTTTTCTATACCGTTGTTTGGTGGGGACCGTCACAACGGTTTACATTAAGGCACATAAAAGTAATGATACTACAATTTGTCTGTTTACATAGGTGCCATAAGGTTCGGTAACATAGTTTGTTATCAATGTTCGTTGTTAATTGTGATTAATCATGTCCATGTCTTTCCTTCTCAGTTTTAAGTACAGAACTAATTTTACAAATGTAACTTATCCATTAGTAATGGTGCGCTATATCTTAAAAACTACACACTTAGTGAATTTCTGCAGTGTGTATGGTTGTTTAATTGTTCGTGCTTTGCCCATCCCTGGCTTCTATTCTTCTTTCTCTTTCTGGAAGGCTTGTTTAAATAGCCAGGTTTTTTAATTTTTTCTAAATGTTTTGCTGTCTCTTTGTAAACTTAAATCCAAGGGCATGAAGTTCCATAGTATGGGTCCTGCCAATGATAGCACCCCTTCTCTCTTACTTGTGTTAGTCTTGCTGTTTTGACTGACGGTATGGTCAGGAGAGCTTTGTTTGCTGACCTTAGGTTTCTGTTAGGGACGTATACTTGAAGGGCTGTATTTAACCAGTCTGCGTTTTCGTTATGTATTAACTTATGTATGGTGCACAATGTTTTGTATTGGATTCTTTGTTCGATCAGAAGCCAGTGTAGTTCAGCCAGTGTTTCCGTGATATGTTCTCTTTTGCTTTTGCCGGTTAAAACTCTTGCTGCTGTGTTTTGCAAAACTTGCAGTGGTCTTAGTGAGGTGTATGGTAGGCCTAGTAGAAGTGCATTACAATAATTAGTGCTTGCAAATATCAACGCTTGTAGTACTGATCGAAAGTTAGCAGTGGTTAGGAGTGGTTTGAGTCTTCTGAGAACCATAAGTTTAGCGTATCATTCCTTTACTTTTAGAGATATGTGTTGTTTTAAGCTTAGTTCAGTGTCAATTATTACTCCTAGATTCCGAACTTTCTCTACTAGTAATATTTGGCTATTTCAAGAAGTTTAAAGATATCCGAGAATGTGTTCCCAGCTAACTTTAACATAACCAGCAATATTCAATGGTTTAGGGATTACTGAAAAAAAAAGCTGCTGAGAAAGCCTTATGGCCTGATCCCCCACCCCTACCGCAGTGAAAGATCCCTAAGCCTCCTGATATAAGTATTTCACAATGCAGGCTTTTAAGTTTGAAAAGCCTTATTCTTCCCCCACATCTCCTTCCCCCAAAAGTCCAAAAATTAATATAAGGTGCCCAACATTAGCTACCCTCTCTCCTCCCCTCACAACCCTGCCAAAACAACTCTTACCCTTCCACCCATTAGCACCCCTCAAACCTTTAATGGCAAACAGGATCTTGGATCCTGCATCCAGCATTGCCCTAACATATAGATGCATATAGGTGCACTCAAGTTATACAATCGGGGATCGGTGCGTGCAAGGGGGTGCACAATTGTGCAACTTGCATGTGCCGATGCCCGCAGCCTTCCCCCGTTCCCTCCCAGGCCTCTCCAATTTCGGAACAGTCTTGGAGGGAACTTCGTAACCTCCTAACATAACCTCCCTTCCCCTAACCCTCCCTTCCCCTAGCCCTATCCTAAAACCCCTCCAACCTTTATTTTACCTGCTGCACCTGCCTCTGGGCAGGAGCAAGTTGTGCACGTCACAGCAGCCTGCCGGTACGTAATCCTCTGACACAGCGACAAATGGCCGCTGTGCCGGAGGCCTTTGGCCCCACCCCTTTTTCAAAGCCCCGGGACATATGTGCATCCCAGGACTTTATGCGCGTCGCTGGGCCTTTCAAACCCCACCTATGCGTAACTCCACTTATGTGCGTAAATCCAAAGGATTTACACGCGTAGGCTTTTGAAAATCTGCCCCATATTGTATATCTGGATAACTTTGCAACCTAACCAATGAAATTCAAATCTAGCCAGTTAGATTTCCAAGTTATCTGCGTAGGTTTTTCAAGATAACTTTATTTAGAGATATTCAGCATGAAGTTATCCCAGTGAATATCCCTGATAACTTATCTGGCTACTTTTAACTGGATAAGTTTTCCATTACACAGTTATATGACCTCAATTTTTCTTAAATAGTACTTTAATATATATGTTAAATAAATGTTACATACCTCCAGTTTCTAGAGTTTATTATCTTCCTTCATTTGAAAATAAAATAAAGGGGGCAGTGCCGGAGGTCAGGCAGAAATGTCTCCTATTTCTGAAGATAGCCTCATTTTAACAGGTTTTTCTTCAGATAGATGAATAGCTAGACTAGACCAAGACTGTCTCCCTTTCTCATTATCAAATACATGCAAAACAGCTCATTACTTGGTAAATTCATGTTAATAAAATAACAACTTGCCTGAAAAATTGCAAACTGTGGGGTAGATTTTAAAACCCTTGCGCACGTAAATCCTCCCGGATTTATGCGCGAAGGGCACTCGCACGCCGGCGCACCTATTTTGCATAGGCTGCCGGCGCGCGCAAAGCCCCGGGATGCGCGTAAGTCCTGGGGCTTCGTAAAAGGGGCGGGAGGGGGCGTGTACGGGGGCATGTCCGGGGGGGGGGGGGCAGGGGGCGGTCCGGGGCGGGTCCGGGGGCGTGGCGACAGTTTGGGGGGGGGCTGAGAGGGCGGTCCCGAGTCCCCCGGCACAGCGGCCTGTGCAGGGGATGCCAGGGCAGCCCGCGCAAGTTACGCCTGCTTCAAGCAGGCGTAACTTGCCCAACAAAGGTAGGGGGGGGATTTAGGTAGGGCTGGGGGGTGGGGTAGATAGGGGAAGGGAGGGGAAGGTGGGGGGACGCGGAAGGAAAGTTCCCTCCGAGGCCGCTCCGATTTCGGAGCGGCCTCGGAGGGAACGGAGGCAGGCTGCGTGGCTCAGCGCATGCAAGCTGCCGATTTTGCGCAGCCTTGTGCGCGCCAACCCCGGATTTTATAAGATACGCGCGGCTACGTGCGTATCTTATAAAATCTGGTGTACATTTGTTCGCGCGTGAGTATGTTTTGAAGATCTACTTCTGTGTTATTTTCATGAAGCTTGGCTGCAACTCAGGAGTTGTAGCTAAGTTTCATGTAATCCATCTAGTTTTGTAGATAGGTGCAATGGAAATGGTAAAATAAATAAATAAGCAAATAAATAGATAGATAAATGAACTTTACTTAGGAGCATCAAGCTGCTAGTGTAGTTCCTGATGCTCCCTTGGCTGTGACTTAAAGGGCCAATTGGCTCAGAATAAACCCCCCAAACTGTGGCGAAGATCTCAGGGATCTCTCCAGATTTCCTGTCCCACCTGCCACCAACCCTTATTGTGGGCACATTCCCCAAATCAAATTTTAAAGGCAGTTCAATTGTGGCACAGACCTTGTCTCTAAACCACTTCCCTTTTTCAAAATTTCCCACCTAGAGACCTCTTGACCTTCCCTGGACTTAGCAAACTTGTTCTGGTCTAGCAGGAACCCAGAGTGTTACCAAGGCTCCAGACTCAGTGTACCGTTTTCCAAAATGGTGCCAGACAACGATTGCCTGTGCCCCTATTATGTGATGGGGAAGCCGACGCCATTTTGGAAATAGACCACCAACAGGTCTGGTGCCTAGGGAGTGTTCTGAGACTCCATTAGACTATAAGGGGAAGTTTGGTAAGTCCAGAAGGGGTTGGGAGTGTGTGTTAGAGTAGGAGGGCCAGCCTCCAGGGGTCGGGGGATTTTGAAAAAGGAGAGGGATTTGGGGGTTTGAAGGTCAGAACTCATACCTGTTCCACAATTTTACAGCTTTTAAAGTTTATTTTGGGGATTTTGGTTATCTCAAGGGTTAGTGGGGGGACAAGGGGTCTTGAGAGCTACTCGGGGTCTTTGACACATTTGGAAGGGATTTATTCAGGGTATATTGACCTCTTTATTTCATGTTGACCCCACTGCCCGGGGCTGCTATTGTGCAGAATTTGGTGGGGCAGCTAAGCCACAGTATTTTTCCTGGTGGTATTTTACCTCTCTAAGGAAAAATATTTATTAGTAAATGATCCCCTATATCAGACAATTTTTTGATACTATTAATTGGAGAAAGAACATATTCTCAGCTTGTATCCTATTGCTTTTTCAGTATTACTGACTATACAAAATATTTTCAGGGCAATTTTTAGAGCCATTTTTATGCATAAAATGGTATTTTATGCACAGAGATGGAGTTTTTGAGAATTGCCAACCCTATCTTTGATGCAAGTTCCGGCCACCTTGGCACCGCAGCTGGTCCTGTTCACCTCATGCTCCTGTCAAGCAGCTCCGGGCATCCCTCCATAGTGACCACAGCCAGTTCATGGCATCCTCAGGCTTCCAGTTTGCCATCCCCTTCACAGGCCTCATGGCGGAGCCCCCATCGGGGCTCTGCGGCGTTGGCGTCCTCGGCTATGCCCCTAGGGGTGTGCGCGGCTGAGGTACAGCCCTTTAAAGGGTCCAGGGTGGGAAAACCTGTGGGGGCATCTCCCAATGATGTCACATAGTTGCACTATTTAAGGTGAGGCCCTTTCCCCAGGACCTCGCCTTGGCAATCAGGTTGACACCATTGGTGTAGTGAGCTTGCCTTCATGTTCCAGTGTCTCCTGTTCCAGCGTCTCCTGTTCCAGCATCTCCATGTTCCTGTATCCTCCTTTCCCAGTGGCTCCGTGTGTTCCTGTATCCTTCCCAGGTAGTACCTTTGTGGACTGACCTTTGGTACTGACCTCTGCCTGCCTGACCATTCTCTTGCCTGCCGCCTGGAACTGACCACTGCTTGCCTGACCATTCTACTGTCTGCCACCTGGAACTGAGCCTCGCTTGCCTTGATTACGCTCAGACTGATTCTGGTTTTGACCCCTGCTTTGGCTGACCTCTCCTGAACTGATACTCTGGCATTTACCCTTTGGCTTCACTCGGGCACTCTCTTCTGGCCTCCTGTTACCATTGGTCCAACCTGCTTGAAAACCAACAATGGCTTCCAATTGGTAGACCTACAGGCGCTGCCTGTCTCGCCCAGAGGACCTCCCTGAACTGTTGCCTTCCTAAAGTCTCCGGAGCTTCCGGTTCAAGCCTAGCTCATCCACTCTGCATCAGCCGCACACTCTTACTCTTGGTGGTCACACCTCTCCACTACCTCTCCGGGAGACCACCAGAGGCCCAGCTAAGTCCAAGTGGTCTGGGTACCCAAGGGCTCAACCTGTGGAAATCCTTGACTGTTATTGGTGAAGCTCCAGGTAGCATCTGTCTCCTTGTCTGCTCCGCCTCCTGGTGGCAGGCGCTTTCTGGGTCCGACCAGAGGGCCATACCAATCCTACACCAGGCCAAGGGTCCACCTCCTGTGCAACAATCTTCACATAAAGTTATGCACATACTGCTACTACACGCTTAACTTTACATGCAGAATTTAAGGCATTCCAGGGGACGATATTAGGGAGGAGCTAGATCTTATGTGCATATTTTTGAAGCTCCAAAAGGCTGCACATATGTATTCCCAAATATAAGAAACATAGAAATAGCAGATGCAGGTATGTACATGTGAATTTTCTGAGTCAACTTTCAAAGGGAACTTTTTTCCTTTGAAAATTGGCAAAGACTCTGCAAGTGAAATGTATACGCAGATGTTACACCTCTGTGCATAGTTTGAAAGTTGCTCCCTTTAAGCAGACTATTCAGCAGATGGATCCTGTCACAGAGCTACCATACAAAAGAAATCCATACAAAGGTTTTATTTGAGCAAAGGCATATTTCACCAGACAGCCACATTTTATTATGTTAAAGTGGGATTAATGTGCAGCATTGTCTGTGTGCAGCCTACTCTCCATTTAAAAAACAATTCACATAAACAGATTTAAGCACACATTTATTTTAAAGATGAATTGTAAATAAGTTCAGTTGACAGAGGTCTCATTAAATATTTTTGCTATTCTCATGGCATCAATTTGTCTACAGCAGCTCATGGCAAGGCTGGAGAAATCTGTGACTGTTGTCAAAATTATCTGGTGACTGCAGCACTTTTATTTGAATGTGCATATATCTCATCTCGTAACTAATTGCCTTTATTAAAGGTTGTCAAAATCAGAAGTACAAGAACTGTAGCTCAATTGACTTCTTAACATGTTACGTCTCTACTCTTTAATATTCATAAACATCCAAAAGCCACACCTGTTATTACATAATTAGCAACATCAGTATAGAGAGAAGTAGATGCATTGCCCTGTGTCATGAGGTCTTCCCTATAGAACACCATGTTTCTGATCTTTCAAACAAATTCTACAAGCCTTTTACTCTGTATTTTTAAGATTTGTAGCATTTAAATATCATAAATGAGAATTGAGAATGTTAGGTACTTTCCAGTGCTCTAAGCCTACCATACCAGCACATCATAAGCATTGCAGAAGTATTTTATTTTTCTTTGGTACAGTCATTTTGTGTATGCATCAGTAAAATGACAGATATCTGGGGAATGCTTAATGGAAAATGTGAGTATTCTGTTGATCTTTCTACATACACTCCATCAATACTTGTACCACACAACTGCTGCCTCTTCAGCATGTCAGCAAGTCTCTTAGCCTATGCCCAAACTGCACAGCCAGGGGGTAATTGAATCAATGTAAACTGCATATCATAGAAATTCTGACTAATTGAGACTGTAGGTATAAATCAATAGTCAAATGAAGTCTGATGAGTTATTTCTGTTTTTATGCCTCTCTTCCAATTATCCAGCACTATGCCGTTTCTTTAAGTAACTAAAAGCATGAAAATGTGATAAATGTTGGATAACATCAGGTTGACCTTATCCAGCTAAGCATCCACGTTAAGACTCCAAAGCATTGAGTTTAGAAGAGAGACCTTACAAGGTCAAATGAGTTAACATTATGCAGTAATTAACTATTTGCCAACCTTAGACACAGTGGAATCAGAAAACATATGGAGAAAATTCAGCAGTTAGCAATAAAAGTTTCTAACCATGAAAAACATGCACTGTGTTAACTTATTATTATTATGCCAAGAGTGAACGATATTCTGAGTCATGGACAGAGGAAAGTCCAGGTTCCTCCAAACTGGAGTAAAGGGCAGCAATGTTTCTTGTATTGATTTGTAACACACCCATATCTTTAGGCCAGCTTTTTTTTTTATGAGGCTTCTATTAGGAAGTGTTAACATAATTTAGTGTGGGATCCTAGAGGATAGAATAAAAACAATGGATGCTAAAGAGGAAGAATCAACTACCTTGGCCTACGGCGGGTATCTGAATGAATCAGTAGTCCAAAGTTATGCGAGTTGTACAAGAACAAAATAATTACAAATATTGAGGACTGCCAGGTCTCCTCTGCATTAACTGCCTGAATATGGCCTTTTAAGAAGAAAAAACTGATACTTCACTCATATCCAGCATAGCTCTCTGCTTCAACGGCAGGGGAGAAGAAAAACTAATAGTTCACGCATATCCAGCATAGCTCTCTGCTTCAACGGCAGGGGAAAAGAAAAACTAATAGTTCACGCATATCCAGCATAGCTCTCTGCTTCAACGGCAGGAGAGAAGAAAAACTGATACTTCACGCATATCCAGCATAGCTCTCTGCTTCAACGGCAGGAGAGAAGAAAAACTGATACTTCACGCATATCCAGCATAGCTCTCTGCTTCAACGGCAGGGGAGAAGAAAAACAACCAATAAGGGCTGAATAACATAGTCTGGGTAAAACAAATAAGCATGGGTGTAGCTTGCTTATTGCGGCGGTTATTACCCCTACTACCCCTAACTAATCAAGCTTGATATTTCACTCGGATGCAGCTCCATCACTGCTCTCTACATTTATGGCGGGGGTGGAAGGGAAATAGAACCAAAGAGCTAAGAGAAACAGATAAGTATGAGAAAAAAATGTGTGAAGCTTGCTGGGCAGACTGGATGGGCCGTTTGGTCTTCTTCTGCCGTCATTTCTATGTTTCTATGTTAAATTGAGACATTATTATTGCAGACAAATTTACCAAAACTTCTGTTTGGGTTACAAATATCTCAGAAGTGGGAAGATATGAGAGCACAATAAGCATATCTAACAATTTGGAAATGCTATTCTGATAATGAAAGGGGGAGGATTTTTCATTTATCTAAATCAACTTTCATATTTTTAACAGCTGGAATTTTAAAGGTATTGAGTTCTGAAAGATTAGTAGAAATAGAGACCCAGATAACTGATGGCTCTCTCAGCCATAAGAACAAAAAACCTAAGAATTGCCATACTGGGCCAGACCAAGGGTTCATCAAGGCCAGGATCCTGTCTCCAATAGTGGCCAATCCAAGTCACAAGAATCTGGTAAGTACCCAAATACTAAAGAGATAAATGTGAGGTCAGTCATAAATATTGGCTTTATGGCACAGATTTTTTTATACTTTAATTTGGAGCCAGAATGGAGGCCATAGTATTCCAAATATTGAACAATTTTCAGAAGGGGCTTTTCTGGATGGGACATGGATAAAAGAACATCAATACGGAAGGAACTAGGCCATCTATATTGAATCTCTCCACCTTATGTCATGCCAGGATCAGAGTCACTAGTGTTTCTCTGGGAAGTGCATACCTTATCTGGTTATCTTTTTGAGTAGCAAAGAAAAAGAGACATAACTGTTGTTAATTGCAACCTACAAGGAATTATCAAAAAACTAAATCATATCCAAGATGTAACCATATAAACCAAACTTCCTCAAAATAGCTTATGGAATCAAGACATTCTCCACATCCAGATTGAGGAGAGCATTAGCTATGGAAATGTCACACATTAAGCAATATACAAAGAGCTGCATAGTGATGTTTGGAGATAAGATGGCAATCTTATTGACGTGTGCTCTTCATCTGATAATAAGCCAAAATGCCCACTCGGAGTATTTATGTATCCTGGGGGGGGAAACCTGATATCATAGGCTGCAAGGGAGTTAGATTTGGAGCAGCCGAGGCATCTGCTCGTATCTTCCCCTTGCGCTTAGTATGTGGCATTATAATGTTATCAGAGGATATTTAGGTTCTTCCATATCCACAATTTGCAAATTTTATTTGAAACACTAATGGAGACAAAAAGGGGAGATTCAACTTCAAAACTTTCAATTATAATGAATTAAATAAAGTATAACTTACTTCATATAAGCCAAAACCAGATGAGATGAAGCCAGGTGAGACAAAGCCGCACATCGCAAGGAAGGCAGCTTTTAAAGTCTTCCTGTCTCCAAGCAATGACATCAGTTCATTAAGGAAGGTAATATGCAGCTGAAACACCATCGGGGCCGGTATCCACTAAACCCCGGGATCTTTGTAAGGCAAAAGCTCTCACCTCTCCGCAAAGGAAGGCAATAATTTCGGAGCTACAAACATCTTTAAGCCCCGGTGCTCCGGAAATTCCTTCTCGTCCAATCTGTGAACAGCTTCAGCCATCAGATGTACTCAGCCATCCGAAGTTGATGACTGAGATAACTTTTATCGAGGCGATTACTGAAGTTAAGAACACTGAAATTAAGTCTGATGGTGGCTCCGGAGGATATCCTCAGTTGCCTCGATAGATGTTAGAGACAGCTAGTGGGGAACACCCAGAGCTGAACCTAATGACTTCTACACCTTTAAAGCAAGATGTTTGACCATGAAAGATCCTGGTCAAGAATCTATGTTGAAGATACAAACACTAAGATTGGACTTGGTTAATAAACAAGAAATAACATTAGAAAATGTTTGGAAAGCCCTAATCTCTTTAGAAACTACGGTCGCTGTGTTAGCGAATAATATATAATGTCAGAAACTAAAACCCATATTCAACAAATAGATCCAGTAATAAATGTTCATACGAGTAAAATTAGTGATATGGAAAAACAGATATCTCATTAACAGGAATTTCAGAATACCGTAATTCAAAGGGAAACAAATAACTCAAGGAAAACTGAAAATCTTGAAAATGAATTACGGTATACAAATTTACGAATTGTGAATTTCCCCTGTGTAAAATTACACCTACCATTAGACATATTTAAGAAATATATCTTGGAGGCTTTATTATTGCCTCAGGAAATTATTCCCCCCACAGCAAAGATATATTTCTTAAATGAGGGAAGGAAAGAAAAAGAGAAAGAAAAAGGGAAACCGCAAAATAATATTAGAGTACAGCAAGGAGAATTTGGTAATATTTCTGAATTATTTGAGCAATCTCTAGAAGTTCAGGCTGAATTTAGAGGAAACCTGTTAGTTTCATTTACATCCCCTTCAGATTGGGATTTAATTTTGAAACATTTTTTTAGAAATAGAATAAAAACCTTTTTGGGAGACAAATTGTGGATTTACCCTGATAAAGCTAGAAAAAGGCAGCTTTGTAGAAAGAAATTTCTTTCAATGTCCCAAGAAGTTAGAGATATGGGGGCTAAAGTTGTTGTAAGATATCCAAGTAAATGCATTGTCTATTGGAATAATAACAGACATATGTTTTTTGACCCAGTCCAGTTATGATCTTTTTTAAATGCTAAGGTATCTAGAGATTCTATAATCTCAACATAGCAAAAGGAGATTAATAGATAAGGATAGTTTGCTGATATTTTCAAATTATAATACTTTTCCTTTTTAGTGCTCTAGAAATTATTTGAAACACTTAACTTTCTTTTTATGGTCATGATAAGATGTTTTCATATTTCCTATATTGTTTAAAAATATAAAAGTTTCTGTTTAAATATATATGATTTTAAGTATAAGTGAATGTGAATGTGAAGTAATCTGACTTTTCATTGGCAAATGTTTGTTTTGTCTAAATATTGTAAAACATTATAAATAAATAATAATAAAAAATGATGGCAATCTTAACATGGTGCCTTGTTATGTTTTCAAATTAAGAAATCAAATTTAAAAAACAACAGATTTCATTACTTGACTACTAGACATCATCTCTGAGATCTCCTAATTTGTATAGCAACCTACCAGAACATCTTTTACAGGACTATAATTGTAAAAATGATAGCATCAGAGCAGTTAAAATGGGATCAATTAGCACTGTGAATATCTAAAAATCTATAAACAATACATGTCCAGGACCAATGATCTTGACCTCTTTTTTACCCAGTTATCTATGTAAGGTACTGTAACAGTCATCACTATGATTGGGGTTGTATCTTCTGCAATATGGCAGGTGAGCAACTCTCAGGATGACCAATTGTAACTAACACGTACCTGCTTTAAAATCTCGAAGAGAAAATATCATTTAGATTTGCTAGGTGGATCAAATCACAACCCATGTATATGTTTCTTCATTTGAGACCCAGTTCCAGGAAAGTGGGCTAAAGGAAATGGAAACCATTCCTTAACAGCCAACATTGTCTGATGATTATATCTATGGGTGTTGGATTATTAATCCTTCATTCCATACCATTTCCTCACTGGCACTTCTTATAAGCTGATTGTTCAACCTGAAGGGAGCAATTCTCAAACTGTCTACTTTTGGACAAAGATCACAGGTACTTTGTACCCAAGGATTTTGTTCAATACTTTCACTTTGAAACTTGAAATGGATGCAAAGTATCTGTGCTATTAATCAAGTTTACTTAGGGAATAGCCACTGCTATTAATTGCATCAGTAGCATGGGATCTTCTTGGTGTTTGGGTAATTGCCAGGTTCTTGTGGCCTGGTTTGGCCTCTGTTGGAAACAGGATGCTGGGCTTGATGGACCCTTGGTCTGACCCAGCATGGCAATTTCTTATGTTCTTATGTTCTTATGACATTTCACCTGCTTTTCTATTGGTAGGTTTTCGGTCTGTATTATTTTGGAATCCTGATCATACATGACTTCAGGAACATCTCCCCAAAATGTGGCTTAAAGTATGTGCGTATTTTTAACCTTATTGAAGAAAGCAATTTTTAGATGGTCAATTTACCGACATAAATCACTATTTTCCAATATAAATGTTCTTGAAAGTTGTCCTCTTACTGCCAATATCCAACATCAAATTCTGCAACTTTAAACAGCATCATATTAAAAAAAAAAACGTAAAACAATATTAAAGCAAAAGTCTTGCTGGGCTTATGAAGTATGGAGGAAGCACTGTGGGTTAATCTGGAATGAGGGAATGGGACATATATTTATGTTGGTATAATATACAGGCCTCCATCACAGACAGAGGAGATGGATAGAGATTTAATGGAAGATATTCACAGGATTGCTGGGAAAGCAGAGGTGCTGATGCTAGGGGATTTCAATCTTCCAGATGTTAATTGGGTCATCCTAACTGCATTATCTTCTAGAAGAGATCCTGGATTCTCTGCAAATTAAAATGTTCTGTCAGCCCTGTAATGGAACCCACATGGGAGAGGACAATACTGGACCTGGTGATTACCAACAGGGACAGAATTTCTGATGTTGTGGTGGATGATGATCTGGGATCAAATGATCACCGTATCGTGTGGTTTAATACTAGGATACAAGAGATGAAGGCTCATTCTAAGGTGAGGGTCCTAGACTTCGGAAAACCTAACTTTCTTAAAATGGTGGAGTCAGGGACTGATTTAGGATATTGCTACATCTAGGAATTTTTGGTGTTTTTTCTCCCCCATCTTCTGTAAGAATCTGTTTCAGGATAGCAGAGAGCAGTTCCTTGCTGAATGAGCTTCATTCAGGAAAGGCAGAAAATCTTAGCCACTAAATGTGTGCCACCCTAGACACAAATATAATGGATGCCTATTGGCAAATCCAGGACTGGGGGGAGTATCTCAAGGAGTTGTAAGCTGGATAGGAAAATCTATGGGAAGGAGAAAGATAATGGGCAAAACTAAAAGGAGCTATCATAAGGGCAAATAATATTTTTGTTAGGAAAATAAATAAAAGGAAGAGGAAAAAGAGGCCGCTATGGCTTTCTAAAGAAGTAGGTGAAAAAGAAGGGATAAAAGGTTAGCATTTATAAACTACAAGAGATCACAGAAAGAGGAAGACAGGCAACAATATCTGTAAAAATTAAGACAAGATGGGAAAGTAGTCAGGAATGCAAAAATTAAAATAGACAAAAATAGCAAATACTTTTTTTTTTTGATAGATTTATGATAGAAGAAAGTACAAAAGTGACATTGCAAGATTCAAAGGTGAAGGAGAGGAATATGTAGAGGCTGATGATGAAAAAGCAACATTATTTAACAAATATTTCTGTTCAGTGTTCACAGTGGAAAGGCGTGGAGGAAGACCACATATAGGGCCAGATTCTATAACATGCGTGCGGGCGTAGATTTGTTCAATTGTGCAACCTGCACGCGCCGAGCCGAGCAGCCTTGCCTCCGTTCCCTCCTAGGCCACTCTGAAATCAGAACGGCTTCGGAGGGAACTTTCCTTCCGCCCCCCCCCCCCACACCTTCCCCTCCCTTCCCCTACCTAACCCGCCCCCCAGCCCTAACTAAATCCCCCCTGACGTGACTCAGTCCTCATGCTCAATGATTTCTGATTACAGTGGAAGTACAATGGGATTGCCCTCAGCCCTCGATCATTAGCGTAAAGGCCTAGACAGTCAGTTAAACCTTTTTCCTAGCTTCAGATACCAGAGAACTCAGTTCTTGAATATCAAACAACATTTATTAGACATTTATTGTATTTTATTGTAAACCGCTCTGTTCAGATCTGGTATCTGATGACCGGTATACAAAGAAATGAGAAACAAGCAAATAAATAAATAAATACAATTTATTTGAATGATGAAATTCTTCAACATTTATTGTGAATTGCTGACAAAGTATAGCCATACAGACAGCAGTGCCTGGAAGCCCAGTAGTCAGAATCTGTGGAGACTAATGAATATTAGTGAACTGGAATAGTTAAAGAAGAGAATAGGGCTTGTAGAGAAGGATTCAGGATGACCTGTATATGTAGCCTGATAACTTTAGGCAAGTATATCCCTCTGAATATAGGGGACAAGTTATCCAGCAATTATAGCCAGATACTTGTCCACTAACCAACCTACTGAATATGACTCTCAAGAAAAATAATATTTTTTATTTAAACAGGGGCAGATTTTAAAAACATACGCACACACATACTTTTGTTCGCGCAACAGTCGTGAACAAAAGTACGCCAGATTTTAAAAGATACGTGCGTATCTTTTAAAATCCGGGGTCGGCGCGCGCAAGGCTGCACAAAATCGGCAGCCTGCGTGCGCCGAGCCGCGCAGCCTGCCTCTATTCCCTCCGAGGCCGCTCCGAAATCGGAGCGGCCTCGGAGGGAACTTTATTTTTTGTCCCCCCCCCCCACCTTTCCCTCCCCCTATCTAACCCACCCCCCGGCCCTTCCTAAATCCCCCCTACCTTGTTCGATGGAGTTACGCGCGCCGGCTAGCAAGACCCCAACACAGGCCGCTGTGTCGGGGCACTCGGCCACGCCCCCGGACCGCCCCGGACCGCAGACATGCCCCCCAGACCGCCCATTTTAGCAAGCCCCGGGACTTATGTGCGTCCCGGGGCTTTGTGCGTGCCAGCGGCCTATGCAAAATAGGTGCGCTGGCACGTGAGTGCCCTGCGCACGTAAATCCAGCAGAATTTACGCGCGCAGGGCTTTTAAAATCTACCCCACAGTGTAGCAGTGCAGAGCCTATCTGGTCCTAACCGATCAAGGCACCTGCCCAGGCATTCCCTATGTTGTGTAAGCTTCACAACTTCTTTGCAGCCTTAAAATAACAGCACATAATTTTCAACCCTGCAGTATTGCAATGACAGTTTCACATTTCTATTGTCTGTTACTAAAAATAAGTTACATGTATATTGAGTTGATCTTTGTTAGGTGTAGAGTCTATTTCACAGACAGGCTGGATAGGCTCAGAACCTGTTAACTCTCCTGATTAAAGGTGTTAGTACCATTCTCAGAAGTAAATGCTAGGACATAATTTCTGGTACACCAAACAGGATCCTCTGAGAGAACCTGATCTATCTGGCTCTTCCTGCTTACCTGTCCCGCAGCAGCTTTAAGGCTCTTAGCTCGGGCTTCTGCAGCCATAGATTTTCCTCTCTTGGCCAAGCATTTCTAGTTTAGCATGTAGCTTGGTTTTCCTGCATGCAGATGCTGCTGTGACAACAATAGTTGTCTTTTTTTTTTTTTTTAATCTTCTGCCTCCAGTTCAGCTTTTCTACAAGTAGTGATTTCAGTGGCCTTCTGCTCTTCTGCCTCCAACTCTACTTTGTTATGCGTGGTGATTTCAGTGGCAACAGAATCTGCTATGCACTCTTCTTCTTCAATTCTGGCTCTGGTTAACTTTAGAGAAGCCTCTTGTTTATTAAAGGAAGCATGTATCCATGCAGCTTCTACTTCTGTGTGTGCCTTGGCAGTGGCTACATTTCTGAGCACAGGCTTGAATGGACCCATTTTAGTGACTTTGAAGATCTTGAGAAGCATATGGAAAGGTTGGAGTACTGGGAAGCAGTTTCTTTTAAACTCTTAGAGGTAGATCATAAATAAGTACGCGCGCACATAATTTTGTTCGCGCAACCAGTGTGAACAAAAGTACGCCGGATTTTATAAGATACGCGCGTAGCTGAGCCGCGCTGAGCTGCGCTGAGCCGCGCAGCCTGCCTCCGTTCCCTCCGAGGCCGCTCCAAAATCGAAGCGGCCTCGGAGGGAACTTTCCTTCTGTGAACCCCCACTTCCCCCCCACTTCCCCCCCACTTCCCCTCCCTTCCCCTATCTACCCCACCTCCTAGACCTACCTAAATCCCCTCTCTACCTTTGTTGTGCAAGTTACGCTTGCTTGAAGCAGGCGTAACTTGCGTGCACCACCTCGGCATCCCCTGGCACAGGCTGCAGTGCCGGGGGACTCGGGACCGCCCTCCCGGCCCGCCCCCGAACTGTCGCCATGCCCCCAGACCACCCCCTGACCCCCGGACATGCCCCCAGGCATGCCTCCTCCCTGCCCCTTTTACGAAGCCCCGGGACTTACGCGCATCCCGGGGCTTTGCGTGCGCTGGCAGCCTAAGCAAAATAGGTGCGCCAGTGTGCAAGTGCCCTGCGCGCGTAAATCCTCTTCTTTCTTGTTTATTCATTTATTCTGTTTTTGGCTCTTTTCTTGATGCTGCCATGTGCCCCTCTTCTTTCTTGTTCATTCTTTGTTCATTTATCCTGTTTTTGGCTCTTTTCTTGATGCTGTCCATGTGCCCCTCTTCTTTCTTGTTCATTCTTTGTTCATTTATCCTGTTTTTGGCTCTTTTCTTGATGCTGTCCATGTGCCCCTCTTGTTTCTCCATTCATTAATCCCATTTCTTCTGTTTTTTTTTCCAGTCAGACATTATCATGCCAGGAAATGTACCATTGCACAGGTAGAGACAGAATCTGGAGATCTGCAACAGCAGGCAAGCACAAGTTGTAGCCAGCCGTCCAAGAAGCGAACACGTGATGCTCGCTTTACAGATGCAGAAAAGGAGGTACTGTGCCGTGCTGTCTATGAGAACTACAAAGTTCTCTTCCAATCCAAGGTTTATTGCTCCATGAAGAATTGGATTTGGGAGAAGATCACACTGGATGCCAGCTCCCTGTCTGTTAAGCCCAGGGAGATAAAACAGGTACAGCACCAGTGGCGCAACACTAGAAATGAGGTGACAGAAAAGGCTGCCAACATTTATGTGGCAGCAAAGAGGACCGGTGGAAGGCCACCATGTCATTTAGTCTTGACACCACTGGAGGAGATGGTTCTCAGTGCTGTGCGGCCAGAGGTCGTGGTCGGTGTGCCCGCAATGTATAGTGCTGACACTGGAGCAAGTGAAGTTATGCATTAGGAGATATCTTGTTTGCATTGCATGTTTACTTTTGGGTTCTTGGGAGGCAAACTGTTGACAAATAGAACTTCAACCTCTCTTTCTCCATCTTTCTCCACAGATATAGTCAATGAGGATGATGTTATTAGTGAAGAAGATCACCAATCCATTCCCATGCCTGAATTTGTATTCCCTATGTCCAGCGTCCACTCCCCCAGCCAACACATCTCACCACAGGAACTTGTCACACTTAACCTGTTCGAAGTGACTTCTGTGAGCCAAGAATGTGAGACATCTGAGACATCATTACCCCTTGAGCCATCTGAAGCATCAGTATCATCTCCGCTAGAGGCTGATGCGGCACCGGAGCAGGAAATGACAACAGTGTCATGCGACCTGGAACAGGTGTTATTTGATATTGATGGGCTAAGTGAGTACTTTATGACTGGAATAACATCTCAACAGGATGAGCACAATGACTTGATGCTCCAGGAACTGAGGCAGATCCAAGCCAAAATCAATGGAGCACTGTCTTCTCAATCGAAGTTGATGAAGGAACTGATCAGCGCCATCAGAGATGTCTCCTCCGCTTGTCATTCCCTTAACCACCCATAATATTTATTAAATAAAAGTTTGTTTTATCTATTAAAGGAATGAATTGAGTTTCATTTTTATGAGTACTTACCTTAATTCATCACCCATAAATCATGATTTCCGTCTCCCTCACTTCTTCAAACCTGTCATGCCTCTTCTTTTCTATCATATTCCTTTGCAATTCCCTCCACCCCTGTAATCACCACTACCACTTATAGCTTCTGTAACAAGCAACTCTTCAAAACAAATATTATTGTTTTGAACAAATAACTATATATAAAAAGAGAAAATGGAAAAAAAAAATACAGTCCAGACAATTTCAAAATACATATATTTTTAACTATATACATCAGAACAGAACAAAAAAAAAAACATATTTACAACAGGGGAAGGAAGGGGTAGGGGCCATGCCTTGGGGGCAGAGGAGGAGCATCGTCATTGACGACGGTGAGACGGTGGCTGTCCTAGAGGCGTCCGGGACATAACCAGCAGTGATTGAGCTGCTGCCATGGACCGCAGCAGCTCAATAATTTCTTGCTGGCCATGCCACAGGTCCTGGAGGATGGCCACCGTCTGCACTGCCATTGCCCCTCCATGACATCTAGGCCTAGAGAGCCAGCACAGCATCCAGTTGTGCCTCCAAGAGAGAGGGCCCGGCCTTCTCCTGTGGCCCTTCCCCAGATGCTGTGCCGGTCTCAAACTGGTGACCCGCTCCTGATGCCTCTGCTACAACCTGGACATCATCAGCAATGACAATGACCTCCTCAGAACCAATGACTGGTGGGGCTGGAGGAATAGGGGGCTGGGGCTGGCGGTGTGGGGGGTGGTGGCGATGCTGCTGGTGGTGCCACTGGTTGCACATCTGAAATGAGAAAAAAGAAGGAATTACTAGGGTGCAAAAAACAGACCATGGGACCGGCGGGCCTGACAGCGTAAAATGACAATATCCCATGCTTTATATAGGCCGATACTATTAAAGGCTCACCTTGTGGATGTGGTGATAGGGGTGGTGGTGAGGGTGATTAGGGAGACGAGGGAGCTGCTGAGGGTACTGTCGAGGGTGCTGGTGAGGAAGAGGGTGCTGGTGAGGAAGAGGGAGGTGGTTCCTGTTTCTCCTCTGAGGAAGAAGAACTTGTGTCTGAAAAGAGAAAAATGAAAGTGTTACTGATGTGCATCGAAAGATCCAGAATGGTAGGATGCAGACATTTGTTATTGACAATATTAATCAAGACCTCACTTCTTACACCTCTTGAATCATCATAAGCCCGATATTTCTAATTTTAAATGTTAAACCAACAGCACATAGCTTCCTGCAGTGTTTGGTGGGTGCGCAGGGCCCGAAGGAAATCCTGCACCTCCCTTCTCAGCCTTCGGGCCCTTTTTTTCAATGCCTCAACCTGGTGACAGAAGAAAACAAATAGAAAACATTCAACAGTGCAAGAACTCGACCTACGCCATCTATTTTAAAGAAAATTGCCCTCTGTAGCAGTAGGCAGGCAACCCTGTAACACCAGAGTTGCCCGTCTAGTGCTCCAGAGTGAACCCTTCAAGGTTTTCTGGTTGACAACACAACAGTGCATGTGCATATTTATGAAATGCTTGTCATAATATTCAAGTATCACATGCATAATTTAATACCATGTTTTGAGGAATGGTACACAAGGCTGAATGGTACACAAGGCTGAATGGGCCACAAGGCAGGTTTCGTCACCCACTAAGCCACAGCTCTGGTTCTTCATTCTTGCATGAGCCCTGCAGCCATATTGTTGTGAGTGCAAAGCAATGGACAAAACTGTACCCTACAAAATGGATGTCTCAATGCGGCCTTTGTCCCCTTCACAACAGTAAACTATTTTGGTTTACCAAACACCTATTGCCATGGCCTTTCCAAGGCGACCACGTCCATGGTTGTCTTGGTACCCCCTACCCACCCGATGACAGCTATATAGACGATACCTTGACCTACAACTATAGAGGCCCCTGAACTTACCTCCCATAGGAATGAAGACTGGGAGTTGAAACTTGCCTTGAGCGTCTGCCAGGCTTCATTGGCCCGATTCTGGTCTCGTGGGTGCCCAGCATGAAAATGCAGATGTCATTCATCTGCTATGATGAGGTATGCCAGGAGCCTCACGCCCCCCCCTCGGAGAAATTGGGTAGCCTCCTTCGCGGCATGGCTACCCAACTATGAACAAAATGGCTTTCTGGGCATGGCCACAGCGGATAGCGTTACACGTTCAAGCATGTATGTCCCTCCATCCTGCGTCCTTGTCACCGCAGGTTCCGCGGAGCCTCAGGGATGCCGAAACCTAGACGCCCATGCCGAAGGAAATGACAGAGAACGGATAATAAAAAAAAATGTATTCGTTTTAAGAAGCCAAAATAATATTACTTTCAGAATATAGATAGATAAATCATACAAAAAAATGTATTACTGTTATTAAGACAAAATAATACTGCTATGGAAAAGACAGAGAACAGATGGATAAATCAAATAAAAAATTGTATTAGTTTCATAAAAGCCTTATTTAACTTTTCAGTGCAGGGAACTTGTTTCATGGCTGGATCACAGCTCCTGAAAGAAAACACAAAACAGGAATCAACTTATGCTCTACAGGCATGAAAAGGATAATATCAAGAATTTTGCAGTGGTATGTAGAAGAATAAAAGCTGCACATCAATATGAAGAGAGATATGTATAATTGATAACAACTTACATAAGTCTCAATGATCCTTCAGCAAACATCATTCTCCCATGCTGTGTTGTCCACCTCTGCAGCCAGTTCAAGAGGTGGATCTGGCGGCAAGTTTTCTGCAACCTCTGCATCCATGCCAAATCTCAAGCAAATGTTGTGTAGCATGCTGCAGGCTATAATAATGCTCACCACCTTTTCAGCACTGTATTGCAGGGCTCCGCCAGAGTGATCCAGGCATCTGAATCTGCTTTTTCAGAACTCCAAAGGTCCACTCGATCACATTTCTCGTTCTGGCATGAGCCTCATTGTAGCATTTTTCGGCTGCAGTGTGTGGAGACTGGAGTGGAGTTAGCAACCAGGGCTTACAGCCATAGCCGCCAATCCCGCCATCACTTATATGGGGTATAATCAGGAATGCATCAAAAAGCACTTCACAGCATAAACACTTCACATATATTAATGTAATACTGTATTGTATACCTAACACCACAGTCCTTTACACATGATGTCCTCTCACTGCTATCTAGAATGCTGGCCCATAGCCGATGTCACCTACCAAGTAGCCAGCCTTCACCATACCTCCCCTATGGGAAATGGGCTCCATGGGATGAATGTGCAAGAATGTAGGCGTCATGGCAGCTCCCAGGAAACCTTGCAACAACATGAAGAATTTGAAGGTACGCATCACAAACAACTTAAACATTCATCGAATGGAATTGCTAGCGATTCCAGAACAAACTCTTTTCTTCTGACTTGGGGGTCAACACAATATGGATGCAGTCTATAGCACCCAACACATTCAGCATCCCTGCAATAGCCATGAACCCACTGCGGATCTCTTGCAGTTGAACTGGATCAGTAGGAAACATGCTGTACTTCCTCATCTACCTCATCATGGCCTTCAAGACCTGTGCCAGATGCTGTCAGAAGGAGGCCTGGGTCATACCCCTAACAATACTCACTGGGTTCTGAAAACTTCTGGTACCGAAAAAATGTAATGCACCAAGAAGTTTCGTCAACCCTGGCACAGCATGGTTGCAATTGGCCAGGGGGTCAAGGTCACTGCGCAGATCTTCATATAGGGCCAAGATTGCCTGTGAGCTGAGCCGGTACGTTAGCTCTACATCTCACTCGGGCATGTCAAAGAGATTTGTCCATGGGCGAAAGATATGCTCCAGACATGGTCTGCAGATGGCCCTGGCCTGTCCACTGATAGCTCCAGCCTGTGTACGGATGACTCTGTCCTGCTATGCCTGTATGAAAAACAACAGAACACAGTAATCAGCATAATATAAAATAATATTTATATTTTATTATAAAAATATTATATTATGGAAACATCTGCATCTGCCACACCAGGCAGCATAAATGTTTTGTACATTCATGCACAGGCCACAATGCAAAGACACTGCTGCCATTTGAATGAGTTAACGACATTCACAAAAACACATATACACATGTTTTCTACCTCTTCTGGTCTTGCTGTTGTGTTCTCCTCTTGGGTGTTGTCTCCAATCGCTCGCCTAGCATTTCTTATTCTGGTGATCTTTTTGTTACTACAAAAAGATCACCAAAGCCAAAATGTACATATTATCCATGATGCTATCCAATGCATCTGCCTGCCATAATGCAAGGCACCACACTAACGCCAGAGCCAGGGTAGGTACAAAATTTACAGGTAAAAAAAAACTTGTTAAAGACGCACTATTGTGGACGCACATTACTGTATCGAGGATAATAGCTAATCTGGTCATTAACATGCCATCTGCATGCGGCAGGTGCAAATTTGTACACGCCTGTTTCTGCACGTGCTAAGGAAGCACTAGAGCGGATATTGAATCGTGCATCCAGGTAACGAGTTGAAAATGTGCATCTAATTCGCGTTAAATGGTGTGCTAGCCCCGCCGTGCTTTACTGTATTGGCCTGAAGGTGAGGTACAAGACACTTACAGAAAGGGGTGTGGGTTAATTATGCAAAGGGTCTTGAAGCTGACTTTCCCCCCACAGGGAGTCCTGGACTCTCTGAGTATTATGCTACCCGAGTGAGAACTGTGCAAATTGAAATGTGAGATTTTGGGGACAGTACTAGGGTTTTCCTGCCCAGAGTCTACACATATATGAAAAACAGTATTTACCTTACATGCTAGAATCCCAGAACTGTAAACCAATCTATTGCCAGAATCAAAGGCTTAAAATAACAGTCCACGGTATGACAAGTTAAATTATTTTTGGTTTAACAAAGAGTTGGTGCTCACTGTATTGTTTACTCCAGGGGTGCTCAAACTGGTTCATGAGGTTCCCCAGCCATACAGGTTTTCAGGATATGTCTAATGAAGATGAGATTTATTTGAACGCACTACCTCCTATGTATGCAATTATTCCGCATGCATATTCACTACGGATATTCTGAAAACCCAACTGGCTGGGTGGGATGGGGGGCCCTGAGGACCAGTTTGACCATCTTGGTAGATACATTAATGCTAGCAAATTGGAATACCAGTAAACATTAACCCAATCCGGTAATCTAACAAATTTTTTCTTAAAATGACTCCATTCTATATTAAAATATGTTTGACTTTGGTGCACTCAAACTTTTTCATTTTCAAACTGATTTTTGAACAAGCAAAATGGAAAATATGGTGGGAGAGACAACTGAATGAAAGTTTGTCAGAGTAATGAGACAACATTATCCCTAGCCCCCAGACAGGTATAAGAGAAACAAAAGCGAAATTGATATGCAGAGAAATATATTAAGTAAAGTTGAAAAGTTGAATGAACTGCGTGTCAGAGTACATGATTGCTCAATTTTGTTGAGAAGGACTTGAAGTCCCACCCACCCCTTGCAGATTACTCAGATGAAATTGTCCTTCCTCAAATATTTCCCACTCCCAAAACACACACACACACACACACACACACACACACACAACCCACCTCATTTAGTTCTTCCCAATCATGGCCTGCTTTACTTCAAAACCTCTAATTTTTTTTTCTCTCTGTGTGTTTTGTCTGTCTTGACTAGATTGCAAACTGGAAAGAACAGACTATATCATATGTGTCTATGTAAAGCACAGCATAAACTTGGTAGCATTATATAAATATAAATAATAATATTAACAATAATAGATAGCAGAGAAGCTATATAAGATTTGCATAAGTCCAAGCAAAATCTGTCGGATTGGGGAGAGCAGCATTTTGCATGTGATGTGGGAATTTGTTGGTTTATATATCTTATGGAACACCAAAGCTACACATTGATATCCTCCATGACTTTTCAAGTATTCAAACCTGGGGAAAAGAAAAACAGGAGAAGATAGTAATTGGTAGCCATTCTGAATGACATGACAAGCATTCACTAAAAACTAGTCAGGTACCAAGTATGGTAGAAGATCTGAGGATGTGCCCTCTATGCCCTCAGACAAAATGACCATTATATTAAAAGTTCACTGAAAGACAATTCAATCTTTATAGATATTGTCCGCCATTATAATCATAGGTCTTATACATAAATGGCCATGCTATGTTTCTTTTTTTTCTTGTAAATTGTTGATGAAATAAAAAAAAATGTAGCTTGGACATTTATGTATAAGATCTATGATTATAATGGTGGGTAATATCTGCAAAGATTGAAATATCATTCAATGAGACTTTAATATGATGGTCTTTTAAAACAATTTTGAGCATATTAACATTCTTTTATATTTTGAGGTTGGATCATATATTCAGATTTGATTTTTCTAACCTTGTGTGGATCTTGTTATACTTAACACTGTGACTCATACAAAATGATACATTATTAATATTTAACAGTACATTGTTCCCTTTATTGAGCAAAATGTTAAGGCTGATATGGAAAGCATAATGCTTGAGAGTGACTGCCAACAGCTTCAAATCATTCAACCACATCACAATAGGGATGTGTGCGGACAAAAATGTTGCTTTGGTTTGTTATTCTGGTTCATTTGGCTTCATGATTCATTTCATTCAGTTTGGCCCAAACATTGTTTATTCTTGTCATTCATTCATAAGTTCTCCATTAAAGTCAATGGTGGAAGTAATGCATCCTATTTTGGTCTCTAACATTGAAGTTTTATAGCCACTTTTAAAGAACCATGCAGGTAGAGATCAACACCAGAGGATCAGCACTCCAAGACACCAACAGGAGGGAAAGGTGGCACCAAGAGTGGCACGACTACCCATAGGGAATGTAACAGGGCAAAGTGGAACGAAAAGTGTCATGAACAGCCTAATGCCCCAAAAGAGGGGCAAAGCATCACAAACAGTGATTGGATAAATCCATGACACTGTGAAAGGTTCAAAGTGCTACAATAGTGGCATGAATACCCCAAGGCACAGTGAGAGAGGCAAACGGTACCAACAACAGTGCATGAATACCCTAAAGCATCCTGAGAAGGGCAAAGTAGCACTAATGTCCAGTAACTCAAAATAATCATTTATCTAATGTACTGTGGAGGCAAGAACACCCAAAGACATTGTGAGAGGGGAATATCATTATGAACACTGTGCAGAAGTCAGAGGGAACTCTGGAAGAGGTCAGTAGTGGTCACAATATAGATTTCCTGTAGCATAATGGGTAGGAATGTACATTTTTTTTATTGAAGGCTAAAAATGCAAAAAATGAGGTTGTTTTTGTTTTGTTCCAAATAGAACAAGCCAAAAATAGCCTCCTAATAAAATACCTTATAATCTTTCAGTATTTTCCTGCCCAGGTACAAATGCTTCTAAAAATGGCACCATCTGCCTAGAGGATGGCGCTGGAATGACATCACTTTGGCGCATTCTACTGGTGAGGCTGGCACCAATTTGGTGTATAATTCTAAGGCCATACATCAAAATGCCAAAGTGCCAATTGTACTTGAGGAAGGTACTAAAGTGACATCACTTTGGCCTCATTTTCCTGGTGGACATTTCATTTATAATGCTCTGGGATCCATGAAGAGGGTAGCAGAAAGGGAGGGCCTTGGCCTCAATCTAGGCCTTTTCACTGGGCCCAGCCAGGCCCAGGCCTCAACACAGGGTTCAGCCCAGGTGTAGCTTTTGCACCAAGCCCAGGCAGTTGTCCTGGAAGCCAAGCCAGGGATGCCAGTTGTCTGGTTTTTTTCTGTTTTGTTTTATTTAATATTTATTTTTGGTTTGGCAAATTAACTAAACTAAAAAAAAAAATATTCAAACTGAAAAAAACAAGGGAAAAAAAAAGACTAACTGAATATTTTAGGGCTGCACATCCTGCTTATAATAGGAAACAAGGTTACCATTCCCAGCAAGCCAGTGTAAACTAAATCAGAAGAAATTTCCCATTCTCATTAATAATCTTTGCTTCTAGGACTGACTTGATTTACTGGAAGGAGGAGAAAAGCATGCATGGACTAGGATGGGGGGAAGTGGTTTTGTCAGGCTGGGAGGAGGAGACAGAAATTGTTGGGTTCAAGAACGTGTTGAGAGGTTGGCAAGAGTGAGCAAGTTACACCTGCCCGGAGGCAGGCGGAACTTCTGCAACAAAGGTCAGGATGGGGGTTTAGGTAGGGCTGGAGGGCAGGTTAGGGAGGGGAAGGGAGGGGAAGGTGGGGGTGGCAGAGGGAACTGGGAAAGCCATTGGGGCTCCCTTAGGGCTCGGCGCATGCAAGGTGCACAAGTGTGCACCCCCTTGCGCGTGCCGACCCTGGATTTTATAACATGCGCGCGGCAGGGCGCACATGTTATAAAATCGGGCATAGATTTGTTTGCGCCGGGTTGCGCGAACAAATCTACGCCTGCACGTATCTTTTAAGATCTGGCCCTGAGTGAATCCCTGTATTAAAAAAATGTGCATGTAATGAAACCTACATGCATACTTTCAGGGCAGTGATATGTGGTATTTTATAAAATGTATAAAATGCAGGCATAACTTTAGGAGCTCCTACTTTTGTGCATGTGTACTCTGTTATGCATATTATTAAAAGTATTCTGCCTAGGAAATAATAACGGGGGAAGGAATTAGCTCTGGTAGCTATGTAAACCTCAATTACATAAAGAGGCTCAGATAAGAGGTCCCCCTCCCCCCCCCCCCCCCCCCCCAATTTCTTAATTTGGAACATAGAATAATTTTATTTGTAAGAGTAACTACATGCTTAGCCCTGAGAAAACATGACAAATCATAGCCTATAAAATATTAACAAAAGGAGAAAATAAAATTAAAATAAAAAAGAAATATATAGGAATAGAGAATATACCTCCAATTTTTAATATTCTCCATATGAATGCTGTAAAGCCATAAGGAGTGCAATGACAATTGTCAAAACGTTTTAAAGGGAAAAAACTTTGAATGTAAATTAGCTGAAAAAGGAAATAGCAATCAAAATAGATTTCATTTTTATCTATGTGCTAAAAGAAATATGTATGCATATGCCATTTATAAATGAACTGAACAAGATACAAAGGTTGATTATTATAAAGCTGACATACTAAATAAGCTCTTTGAATCATTCTTGAGAGAAATGAAGATGAAAAATGCAAAAACCCAAGGGACTTGAAAAGAAGCAATGATTCTTAAGAAAATATTCTTAAGAAAATAGTCATTTCTTACCACTAATGTGGTAAGAAATGACTATGAACAATCAACAAAATCGTCAGCTCAGTGTGCTGCAGCAGTCAAAAAAGCAAATAGAATGTTAGGAATTATTAGGAAGGGAATGGTTAATAGAATGCAAAATGACATAATGCCTCTGTATCGCTCCATGGTGAGACCACACCTTGAATACTGTGTACAATTCTGGTCGCTGCATCTCAAAAAAGATATAGTTGCAATGGAGAAGGTACAGAGAAAGGCAACCGAAATGATAAAGGGGATGGAACAGCTTCCCTATGAGGAAAGGCTGAAGAGATTAGGGCTGTTCAGCTTGGAGAAGAGACGGCTGAGGGGGGATATGCTAGAGGTCTTTAAGATCATGAGAGGTCTTGAACGAGTAGATGTGACTCGGTTATTTTCACTTTCGAATAATAGAAGGACTAGGGGGCATTCCATGAAGTTAGCAAGTAGCACATTTAAGACTAATCGGAGAAAATTCTTTTTCACTCAGCGCACAATAAAGCTCTGGAATTTGTTGCCAGAGGATGTGGTTAGTCCAGTTAGTGTAGCTGGGTTCAAAAAAGGTTTGGATAAGTTCTTGGAGGAGAAGTCCATTAATGGCTATTAATCAATTTTACTTAGGGAATAGCCACTGCTATTAATTGCATCAGTAGCATGGGATCTTCTTAGTGTTTGGGTAATTGCCAGGTTCTTGTGACCTGGTTTGGCCTCTGTTGGAAACAGGATGCTGGGCTTGATGGACCCTCGGTCTGACCCAGCATGGCAATGTCTTATGTTCTTATGTTCTTAACAATAATAGTTCATAAGATGCAAATAAAATTCAGGTGAGGGTGTTAAGAAAATGTCTAACGAATCATTAATATTTGTAAGAAATTTCTGGATGAGAACAGTAAATTGAGAAAAGCAGTCTGCTAGATAGAAAAAGACTAACCCCTAGGGGTATGTTTATGGAAATTTTTAAGTTACTACACTATATGGTAACTTACCGTTTTGCATAGGTGTTATCACATGGTGCAGTAAACTTAGCATGCCCTGTGATAATCACATCCTGCACTGAGAGAGAGAGAGTGAGAAAGAGAGAAAGAGAGAGAGAGAGAACTATCTCAAGTCCCTCCTAGTAGGGAAGAATTTATATCTCTATACGAGGGCCATCTAAAAGGTAGAGGTGAGGTGGTGGTTTAGGGTTTAGGGGCCAGTTTCGAATGTAGAATGAAATGTACGAACAGCACAATATACCTCGGTGAAGATTTGACATCATTTGGAGTGAGGAAAGTCTCACAAAGATGAAATTTTCTACTATGTTCTCTTTCCTCAAAATGACGTCAAATCTTCACCAAGTTGTACTGTGCTGTTCGTACGTCTCACTCTACATGCGAAACTGGCCCCTAAACCCTAAACCACCACCAACACCTCATCTCAACCTATTAGATGGCTCTCCTATAGAGATATATAAATAGGTGCATACAATGAGTCTCCCCAGAGGCTCTCTTCCCCCCAAGACCAGAAATGGCCAAAATGCAATTCCAAAAATTTTAGTGTGAATTGCATTATGGCCATTTCAGGTAAATTGCACAGCATAACACCAGGAAAAAAGGTGTAGTTAATACCATATGATAGCATGTGTTATGCTATCACAAGGTATGATATTGCCCCTAATTTAACTAAATCCGGCCCAAACGTCTCCCTGATCCCACCCCCCCAAAAATTTGCATTTGTGCCATGAGTTACCATACTTTTCACATGCATTATGGCATTGACGCATTTTGATGAATGATGGGGTTAGATAGATAAATAGGGATATATATTTGTTTTCATAGGTTTCAATAGTTTATGTCCATAAATATTTTATTTTCATAAGTACAACTTTTGTACATATATTTCAATTAATCATGCAAAATGGAAGTTATGGACACAAACTACTAAAATGAATGAAACTAATTGAAAAAAACCATACTGAAAATAAAAGTGAAATGAATGAATGAGCCAAATGAACATTTTTGTGTGTGTACATCACTAATAAATATAAGGAAGATCAATAAAAAAGCTGGAGATTTTAGTGGTCTGTCAATGGGAGTCAGTAGTTCATGGATTTCCTTTAGAAATCGGTTATCTACAGAGCATAGGTTGGCCATTCTAACATAAGTACCAAATGAAATTATCTAAATAGAAAGCAATGAAACTAATGATGAGGTGCGTTGGTTTACAGTTAAAAGATTATTGTCAAATATTCTAAAAGGCTCCTTTACATTTATGTGCAGAGAGAAAGATGGAGATAATAATGAGAATATTTATTCAATTTGATTTAGAAAGGCATTTGATACCGTGAGTACCATTTACCAATTGCAGAGTCGGCCCGCAGTCAGTAGCAAATACCCCAGGAGGATCTGCTCCTTTGGAATTTAGATGTAATTCTACAGTAGTTTTGTTTGGTGTTTGACAAACTAAGCTGTGCCACATCTGCTGTTACCGAACTGCAGATGATTTGTCAAGGGACTCACACTGTAGGCGAGTATGCAGTGCAGTTCTGAATCTAGAGCGAGGCTGGGGAGAACATAGCCAGATGACCATCTTTTATCTAGAAAAATGAAATATAAGTTAGCAGGGAATGGTATCCCATCTACATTAGAAGATTTGATTGCTCTAGCCATCAGATTGGACCTCAGGTTTCAGGAGCATGCACAGGAAAACAGAGTTCCTTGCCGGCCCATTCGTCTGACTCCTTGGCTTCAGCATTCTTTGGCATCCTTGTCCAGTCCAGTGCAAACTGCCCTGGCAGAGGAACCTATGCAATTGAGGAGAAAATGTGTAGATGAAAACAACTAAATCTCTGTCTATATTGTGCCGGTCAGGAGCACTTTTCCAACCACTGCACTGAGAAGCCAGAAAACTTGCATCCCTAGGGCTAGTTGGAAAAGCAACCCTAGACAGAGTCCATCACTCTCCACAATTCATGGTTCCTGTCCACATCAGCATCGGGCAGACCACAATACACCCAGAGGCTTACCTTTCCTCTAGAATAGGAGGAAACTTTATTGATAGACACAAGTTCTGCAATATAACCTGCCCACAATTAATTTAGCAAGTCTCTCATCATATCGTCTGTTTATGGAGATCCTCTGCTTGGTCATATAATGTCGGTCACTGCTCCCCTTTTAATGCAGAAAGGCCTTCTCCACAGTGAATGTATCAGATTCTATGTGCTTCCTAAGGCAGTCAACCCTGGCTCCGCCTTCACTAGCCAGTTATTGACCAGAACATGCTGCAAATTGCTCATTGGAGCTCTACCTGCATGCAGAATTGCCTGACTCCTGCCCTGCTGTCAGTCACCATAGCTCATATTACAGCATCTAACTTACCCGACTTACCGTCATGGTATGTGGACATCTTGGATGTCTTCAATGAACAACAGACTGAGACACTACTGCCTCATTGCTCTTATGATTGCCTGATAGATCTTTTACTTGGGAAGATACCCCAGAGGACAGTTTTATCCATTGCTGGAACCACAGATGCAGGACATGACTAAGTATATCCACGAAAATTTAGAAAGAGGCTTTATTCATCCCTCATTTTCCCCTACATGTGCAGGCTTTTTCTTTCTTGGGAAAAAAGGATTGTTCTCTTAAACCTTGTATTGATTATAGGGGCCTCAATGCAACTATGTGGAAGAACCATTACCCCTTGCTATTAATCATTTTTGCCCCTCATCTCTGAGGGGCACAAATCTTCACAAAGCTAGACTTACGTGGAGCTTGTAATTTTATACAGATTTGGGAGGGCAACAAATGAAAGATGACCTTTAATACCAGAGATATCCGTTATGAATATTTAGTGATGCCATTTGGCCTATGTAATGTGCCTGCTGTCTTTCAACATAAGGTCAATGAAATATTCTGAGACCTTCTATACTCTCATATGGTGGTGTACTTAGATGATATCCTCATCTTCTCTCAATTCTTGGCACACTATCAGCATGTAAAACAGGTCCAATATAGACTGCATGAGCACAAGCTATATATGCCAAATTAGAAAAGTGCACCTTTAAACAAGAGGAGTTGCCATTTTTGGGCTATAGCATTTCCTGAAATAGGTTTTGTATGGATCCAGAGAAATGGAAGGTCATTGTGGACTGGTTCTGACCTGTGGGACTTAAGGCCATAAAACACTTTCTCTGCCTCGACAATTACTGCAGAGAGTTCATACCTGGCTACTCTTTGATGGCAGCTCCTCTCACTGTCTTCATGAAATAGGGTGTTTACTCCAAGCATTGCCAGAAGAAGCCATCCAGGCTTTCGAGAGTCACAAGCAAGAATTTCTGCAAGAGTTCTGTCTTATTTTTTTTTGGATCTGTCAAAACGTTTCATCCTGGAGGTATATGCCTCTGCCATTGGAGTAGGGGATGTTCTCGCTCAACACAATGAACATAGGACACTTTTTGCAAGCTCTTACTTTTCATAAGAACATAAGAAGAACATAAGAAAATGCCATACTGGGTCAGACCAAGGGTCCATCAAGCCCAGCATCCTGTTTCCAACAGTGGCCAATCCAGGACATAAGAACCTGGCAAGTACCCAAAAACTAAGTCTATTCCATGTAACCATTGCTAATGGCAGTGGCTATTCTCTAAGTTCATCCTGGCAGAAAAAAATTATACCATTGAGGATCATGAACTCCTGGCAATTAAACTGGTGTTAGAGGAATGGCACCACCTCTTAGAAGAAGACAGACATCCAATCACCATTTATATAGATCACAAAAATCTAGAATACCTGCTACAGGTACAATGGTTGAATTCTCACCAATCTTGATGGTCATTATTTTTCAACTGCTTTGATTTTGAGTTATGTAATCACCCCGCAGAGAAGAATCAATGAGCAGATGCTCTCCCTTGATCATTTATTTATTTATGTATTTATTTAGTACTTCTTTTATACCGACATTCATGATACAGTTCATATCATATCGGTTTACAAGGAACAGGGAGATTTAACATAAACCAGAACATTAACCACAACAAAGAGGCAAACGTTACAATAAAACAAGGGTAGTGGAACTTGGAAGATGAAGAAGCTGTAGTAGATAGGAAACTTGGTAACTATAGCAAATCATTTACAATGTTTGAGATGGCATGCAATGGTCAGTTGCAATGCCTGAGATGGAATGCCTTAGATGGAAGGCCTTAGTACATAATGTAGGACTGGGTTAGGGGAAGGCTTGTTGAAAGAGCCAGATTTTAAGTTTTATTCTAAAAGACAACAAGCAGGGTTCCTGTCTGAGATCGGGGGGATAGCGTTCCAGATGGTTGGTCTGCCGCTTAGAAGGCCCGTTCTCTAGTGGAAGATAGATGAGTGGCTTTGGTAGGGTGGGCATGCAGGGATCCTTTGTAGGCTTCCCTGATAGGTCTAGAGGAAGTGTGGAGTCTGAGTGGGAGTTGCAAGTTGATGGATACCTGGTGATGAATGGTTTAATGAATGATGGTAAGGAATTTGTGAAGTATTCTGAAGGTTATTGGTAGCCAGTGTAGATCTCTAAGGACGGGCGTAATGTGCTCTCTTCTGTTGGTTTTTGTTAGGATTCTGGCGGCTGCGTTTTGGAGCATCTGGAGAGGTTTGGTGGAGGAGACAGGGAGACCTAGTAGAATGGAATTACAATAGTCCATCTTGGAGAATAAGATAGCCTGGAGGACTGATCTGAAGTCGTGAAGATGTAGAAGTGGTTGAAGTCCTTGTAGCACCTGTAGTTTATAGAAGCAGTCCTTGGTTGTGTGGTTAATGAACTTCTTTAAGTTTAGATGGTTGTCCAGTATTACTCAGATATCTCTTGCTTGTGTAATTAGTGTGTTAGGGAAGGTTGGCTGGAGGGTATCACTGTATTCAGGGGATATAAGAAGGAGTTCCGTTTTGGCAGAGTTAAGTACCAGGTTTAGGCTAGTGAGTAAGAGGTTGATGGCTTGGAGGCAGTTATCCCAGAACTTGAGTGTTTTCGTAATGGATTCAGTTATAGGGATTAGGATTTGTACGTCGTTGGTGTGAAGGTAGTGTTTTAGTTTTAGGCTTGTTAGCAGCTGGCAGAGGGGAAGGAGGTAGATGTTGAAGAGGGTGGTAGACAAGGAGGAGCCCTGGGGTACTCCTAGAGAAGAATTAATGCGTGGGACTCTTTGTTATTGATTTTGACTTTGTAACCTCTGCTACTGAGAAAGGAGTCGAACCATTTGAAGGCCGTTCCTGTTATCCCAATGTCGGATAGACGATTTAGGAGGATGGAGTGGTTCACCATGTTGAACGCTGCCGAGATGTCGAGGAGCACTAGCAGGAAGGAGTGTCCTTTGTTCAATCCCATGATGAGGTGGTCTGTGAGGGAGATGAATATGGTTTCGGTGCTTACAGATTTTCGGAATCCATATTGCATTGGGTAAAGTATTTTATGGTCTTGAAGATAGTCTGTGAGTTGGGTGTTGACCAGTTTTTCCATGATCTTGGCAATGAAAGGCAGATTGGAGATAGGACGGAAGTTGTTGGGGTCGTTAGGGTCAAGGTTCGGTTTTTTAAGAAGTGGTTTGAGGGTGGCGAGTTTTAGTGCGTTAGGGAAGATTCCTTGTGATAGCGAGCAGTTTATAATATCTGCCAGGTGCTTGGAGATAGTGTCCGGTACCAATATTTATTTATTTATTTATTTATAATTTTTATATACCGACATTCTTACATTAAAATGCAAATCATACCGGTTTACATAAAACAGAAAAAGCAGGAAAAAATATTTCCATAGTCAAATACAGAGAACATTTATAATAAAATTGTTAACAAAGGCATAAGGTAGGTGAAAAAAGGTTACTTAACAGAAAACGTAAAAGAAAAAATAGTAAATGAAGCACAAAGAGTTGTCGTCGGGGGAGGGGCATGGTCACACAACGCAGTCACCCATTTCCCCTCACCTCCAGATGATAGTTCCGTTTCTTTTTTTATTATTTAAGATGGTGTTCACTTCTTGCGGGGGCCCAGGATGGAGGGTGGCCTCCACGCTCGCAGGCGCCTGATGGTGAGGCGCTTTTCAACTGCCGCCGGAGCTCACAGTGACGTCGGGGGAGGGGCATGGTCACACAGCGCAGTCACCCATTTCCCCTCACCTCCAGATGATAGTTCAGTTTCTTTTTTTATTATTTAAGATGGTGTTCACTTCTTGCGGGGGCCCAGGATGGAGGGTGGCCTCCACGCTCGCTGGCGCCTGATGGTGAGGCGCTTTTCAACTGCCGCCGGAGCTCACAGTGACGTCGGGGGAGGGGCATGGTCACACAGCGCAGTCACCCATTTCCCCTCACCTCCAGATGATAGTTCCGTTTCTTTTTTTATACTGCTTTTCTGTGCACTTTCCCGGTGCCGGCAGAAACTAGCGCCTACCTTTCGATAGGCACTAATTTCTGAAAGCAAAATGTGCGGCTTGGCTGCACATTTTAGTTTCTGTATCATGTGGGAATACCTAATAGGGCCATCAACATGCATTTGCATGTTGAGGGCGCTATTAGGTTCGGCAGGTTGGATGCATGTTTTCCGCCCCTTACTGTATAAGGGGTAATGGAAAACGTGCGTCCAAGGGCAGGTTAACAGTGTGCTCCATTGGAGCACACTGTACTGTATCGGCCTGATAATCTGCTATGCTGATGGGAGGAGCAATCAGATAGGAGTGTCAATCTGATGTATTCCGTAGGCGGACTAAGCAATTTGTTGTTATAGACTGCAGGAGATAGTAGTAGGTGGATCCTTGGGCCGGTGGCAGATGACCACGCCCACGGGGGAATATCCCGAGAGGGACCACTGGCTAGGCTTAGAGTATGGGGACAGACACACACTAGTTATTTTATTAAACAGGTCTTAAAACCACCAGAGGTGGCAGTAGTGAGCTGAAGTGCCCGGCAGGGCTGAAGTCCCTCAGATACTGTAACAGGGATCCCTGGATGGCTGAGCTGTTGAGAAACTGTAGACAGTGAGTAGGCAGGGTATGCAGAGTTCATGAACAGAACTAGATGACAACACTCACATATTGGTCTCAGGGAGCTCAGGAGCTGGAAAGGATAGGCCCTCGAGGAGTGAGTACCTAGTTCCAGGGAAAGCTCTGAGAGCGCAATGGTAACTCACAATGATGTAGATATTGATGACTTCCAGACAGAAGAGAATCAGCAGATAGTCAGGAACCAGGGCCCTCGAGGAGTGCGTACCAGTTCCTGTCTGTAACCTAAAAGGCAAAGAGAGAGAGCGAGGACCCCGAGGAGTGGGTACCTCTGGTGTATGAGGAGGCAGAGTAGCTTAGGCAGGGTAATCCGAACCATAGCCCTAACCCTTGCTAACTCGGTTTGTTAGCGATAACAGAGACCTTTAAATATCGGAAGCGGATGACGTCATCTCAGGGGGACGCCCCTGAAGTTCACGCCCTTGCTGGTACTTCACTCGGAGCATGCATGCGCCTTAGGCGTCAGGCAACATGACGGATCTGCAGCATTGAGCCAGTCCGTGGACACCGGAGGGAGACAGCAGGGAGACGCTGTGGCAGCCATCCGTCCTTCAGACCTGGAGGAGTTGCCACAGAGGTAAAAAGGGCGGAGTGAAGACATCAGGCAGCGATGGTCGCAACAGGAAAACATCCACCTTTTTATCTCCAATAAAGATAGAGAATTTTTATTAGATTTACAAAATGATCATACAATTGTCATCAAGCACACAATAAAGAGGGAGTGGTTGTGATCCTCATCCACACTGATTATTTGAAGTAACCATGTAAACAATTGGAAGATTTCCCGTTATAGAAAATTGGCTTTAGATCCCAACAGATTACAATCTAAGATCAAAAGGATAACCTCTTATGCTTTTGATATGGGCTTTCTTACTAAAAAAAGAATTTATATATCTAAATTTCATTAAACCGCATTTGGCTACAATGTATTTTTGCCAAAAATTCACAAGTCATTAGAGAATCCACCTGGAAGATCCATTGTGTCTGCCAACGAATCACTACTAGAGCCATTATCCAGGTATGTTGACATCTTTTTGAAACCTTTTGTATCCAAGATGCCCTCTTATGTTCAGGACACTAAACATTGTTTGATAATTCTGGAAGAAATGGATGGATTGCATTGGAGCATAGTCTCTTAATAGTCATGTTAGATGTTAATTCCTTGTATACCAGCATACCACAAGACAAAGCTCTGGAAATTACATTATTATTGGATTTTTAGAGGATTTGAGGAAAGGTAAGAAGTCAAGAGATAGGTGGCGATGTCCTTCGTTGATTGCAAACCGGTTAAAAGACAGGAAACAGACTAGGATTGAATGGACAATTTTCTCAGTGGAAGGGGGTATACAGTGGAGTGCCTCAGGGATCTGAACTAGGACCTGTGCTTTTCAATATATTTATAAATGATCTGGAAAGGAATACGATGAGTGAGGTAATCAGATTTGCAGATGATATAAAATTATTCAGCTTAGTTAAATCACAAGTGGATTGTGATAAATTGTAGGAGGGCCTTGCAAGACTGGAAAATTGGGCATCAAATGGCAGATGAAATTGAATGTGGTTAAGTTCAACGTGATGCATATAGGGAAAAATAACTATGCTGTAGTTACACAATGTTAGGCTCCATATTAGGAACTACCGCCCAGGAAAGAGATCTAGGCATCACAGTGGATAATACTTTGAAATCGTTGGCTCAGTATGCTGTGGCAGTCAAAAAAAGCAAACAATTATTAAGAAGGGAATGGTGAATAAAACGGAGGATGTCATAATGCTTCTGTATCACTCCATAGTGAGACCGCACCTTGAGTACTCTGTACACTTCTGGTTGCTGCATCTCAAGAAAGATATAGTTGTGATAGAGAAGGTACAGTGAAGGGCGACTAAAATGATAAAGGGGATGGAACAGCTCCCCTATGAGGAAAGACTAAAGAGGTTAGTGCTTTTCAGCTTGGAAAAGAGACAGCTGAGGGGAGATATGATAGAGGCCTTTAAAATCATGAGAGGTCTAGAACGGGTAAATGTGAATCAGTTATTTACTCTTTCGGATAATAGAAGGACTAGGGGGCACTCCATGAAGTTAGCATGTGGCACATTTAAAACTAATTGGAGAAGGTCCAAGATGGCTGCCGTTTAGATTGGATGCGTGCAACCTCGCTGCATGGACTTTCATATATTTGCCTTTCTCTTGCAAATTTCTTCTTAAATTTATTACCACATCATGCCTCACACTAAAAGAAAGGCAAAAGTTAAATTTGCCGCCACATCAACCCCTACCTCCGATGAAAGACAGCCGTGGATTGAGTCCTTTTTTTCTGGAATCGTGAGGAATCAGTCTGGGAGAGGCACCACGGGAGTGCCGGACATTGAGCAGACACCAAGACCCCAGGTGGAGGAGTTATCCCTCAGCCCCGGTGCAGCGAATCCCCCGGAACCACCGTCGGGGATTTTCAGCTTGTCTGGAGATGCCACAGCTGAGTGGCTAGAGGGGAAAGCGGCTCCATTTACAGCATCTGTCCCGAGAAAGGACGCAGATAGAGCATCCATTTTGGAGAGCCTTGGGGCTCAAGGCTCCGGGGACATGGAGGCCCTGGAACAGCTGGACGATGACGACTTTGGGGAGCCTGTGGTTACTAGACATGTGCATTCATTGTAGTTCAGGTGGACCTGAACCATGAAACATATTTTCCCCGAGCTTTGGGGAAAATGTGTTTTTTGGGTTAGTGCGGGGGGAGGGGCACATTTATTCAAAAAAACAAAAAAACCCACCCCAACCCTTCAATTTTACTTTCTTACACCCCCCACCATCCCGATCCCTCCCCAAGACTTACTAAAAGTCCCTGGTGGTCCAGCGGGGTCCCACGGGCGATCTCTCCCTCCATGCCGTTGGGCCTCCTATGACTCAAAATGGTGCCGATAGCCTTGCCCTTATGATGTCACAGGGGCTACTGGTGCCATTGGTCAGCCCTTGTCACATGGTAGGAGCATAGAGGGAGAGAATGTTCGTGGGACCCCACTGGACCACCAGGGACTTTTAGTAAGTCTTGGGGAGGGATCAGGATGGTGGTGGGGGGGGGGGGAGGGGTTATAAGAAAGTAAATGTGAAGGGTTGGTGTGGGGTTTTTTTCCGATTCACATTTTTTTTTCCAATTCGTGGGGTTTTTTTAAATTAGTTTTTCCGGTTTCGGTTCGGGTTCCAGTTTCGTTTTTGGCGAAAAACAATCTGTGGGAAAACGAGTTTTCCCACGAAGCGCCTGAACCAAAACCCAACCCGAGCCAGAAAAACAAAGCTCATCTCTAGTGGTTACAGGAGGAGGAGAACCCGAGGTACAAGTTTTTGACTCTTGCTCTCTGATAAAACCCCAGGAAATAACCATAGATGCAGTATGGAAAATGTTTCTTGCTATGGATAAATCTATTAAAGCAATGACAAGTCTACTGAAAGAAAATTTGCAACGTACAAAGACTCTTGATACCAAGATATTAACCTTGGAAAGTAATTTAAACAAAACTGAACAAAAAATAAAGCATATAGAAGTACAACATAATCTTATTAAGTCTGAAGCTATATGTTTTAATCGAATGGAGAAAATGGAAAATGACACAAGAAGTTAACTTGAGGTTATTAAACTTCCCAAAAGTTACTGCTGTGTCTCCATGAGAGATGTTTAAGAGTTACCTTAAAAATGTTCTAAATCTCACTGATGAGGGGATTCCAGCTATTACTAAAATATATTATACCCCAAGGAAGGTTAATAAGGAATTAAAAAAACAACAACTTCCAGGAACTCAAGAAGAATCCTTAAATGTATCAGCATTATTGGATCTGACATTGGACACTGTTATTGAAACAAGAGAAACGTTGCTGGTCTCCTTTGTTTTTATTACAGAGCGGGACGCTGTATTAAGGTTATACTTACGTAATCAAGGTGGTTTATTCCATGGGTATAGAATTTGGGTTTACCCGGATGTAACTAAAAACACTCAAGAAAAGAGGAGAAAGTTTCTACAAATGAGACAGGAGGCGATATCTAGAGGAGCAAAATTTATACTCCGCTTTCCATGCAAATGCATAGTAATATTTCAAGGCACGATACATCTTCTTTGATCCAGTGCAATTGCGCTCCTATTTGGATTAATCTTCCTGATAATATACCATAGGGTTCGGTATTAGAAATATTCATGATTCATGTCCTATAAACGGCAAGTGTATTAATAGTTTAGAAAGTTTCTTTAATAACTAGGGATGTGAATCGTTTTTTGACGATTTAAAATATCGTCCGATATATTTTAAATCGTCAAAAATCGTTAGGGCCACGATACAATACCAATTCCCCCGATTTATCGTTAAAAAATCGTAAATTGGGGGAAGAGGGAGGGCAGGAAAACCGGCACACTAAAACCCCCTAAAACCCACCCCCGACCCTTTAAATTAAATCCCCCCCTCCCGAACCCCCCCAAATGCTTTAAATAACCTGGGGATCCAGCGGTGGTCCAGAACGGCGGCGGTCCGGAACGGCCCCCTCAATTGAATCCTGTTGTCTTCAGCCGGCGCCATTTTGCAAAATGGCCACCGCAAAATGGCGGCGGCCATAGACAAAAACGATTTGATGCAGGAGGTCGTTCCGGACCCCCGCTGGACTTTTGGCAAGTCTTGTGGGGGTCAGGAGGCCCCCCCAAGCTGGCCAAAAGTTCCTGGGAGTCCAGCGGGGTTCAGGAAGCGATTTCTTGCCGCGAATCGTTTTCCATACGGAAAATGGCGCCGGCAGGAGATCGACTGCAAGAGGTCATTCAGCGGGGGTTCCGGACCGCCGCTGAACGACCTCCTGCAGTCTATCTCCTGCCGGCGCCATTTTCCGTACGGAAAACGATTCACGGCAAGAAATCGCTTCCTGAACCCCGCTGGACTCCCAGGAACTTTTGGCCAGCTTGGGGGGGCCTCCTGACCCCCACAAGACTTGCCAAAAGTCCAGCGGGGGTCCGGAACGACCTCCTGCGTCGAATTGTTTTTGTCTATGGCCGCCGCCATTTTGCGGCGGCCATTTTGCAAAATGGCGCCGGCTGAAGACAACAGGATTCAATTGAGGGGGCCGTTCCGGACCGCCGCCATTCTGGACCACCGCTGGATCCCCAGGTTATTTAAAGCATTTGGGGGGGGGGGTTCGGGAGGGGGGGATTTAATTTAAAGGGTCGGGGGTGGGTTTTAGGGGGTTTTAGTGTGTTGGCTCACGATTTTAACGATTTTCACGATAGTTTACACACCCAAACGGCAACAATACGATTCCCTCCCCCTCCCAGCCGAAATCGATCGTTAAGACGATCGAGGACACGATTCACATCTCTATTAATAACTGATCAATGGTTTCATTGGACTCCCTGGTTACCTATATCAATCATACAGATATATAATTGTATCCGCGAATGTTGTAATTTTTCTTTAATTATTGTACTATTATTATCTATGTTTCTCTGAGCATTTGGTTCTGTAAAATCAAGTTGAAATCTCAATAAAAATAAAATAAAAATAAAAAAAAAACAAAAAAAAAACAACTAATTGGAGACATTTTATTTTCACTCAATGCACAATTAAACTCTGGAATTTGTTGCCAGGGGATGTGGTTGGTGCAGTTAGTGTAGCTGAGTTAAAAAAATGTTACGCTCGCTGCCCATGGCAGCCCCACAGTGCGGCCCTCTCACCTCTCTACACAAGCTTCAGGCTCCAGCTCCTCATCGCTGGTGGTGGTGGGCCACCAGTCTCAACCTTGGACTTCCACCAGCACCTCTGGCCCTGCTCCACTTCCCAGGAGCACCAGCCAGGATTCCTCCATCCGTCAGGCCTCTCTGCGGGATTCGCGGGAAGACGCCACTGCGGCTTTCCCTAGGAGCATGTGTGCGTACTAGTGAAACCTTTAAAGGCCCCACAGCGGGAACCTGGCTGTGGACCCGGATATTGTCGTCAGTTCCCTCAACATATAACAGGTCAGGCAGCGCTCCTCAGCATTGCCTTTGCAACAGGTTGCCTTGGTCTTCTGTTCCAGTTTCCGAGTTCTATTTGCCTTGCGCTTGTCTTGTTCCTGTGATTCCTGGTTCCTGTTTCCTGATTTCGTCTCATCTGTCTACTGGATCGACTGCCTGGTTCTGACCTCTGCTATGCCTGACCTCGCCTGTCTTCTCCAAGCCTGACCATTGCTACGCCTGACCTCGCCTGCCTTCTCCAAGCTTGACCATTGCTATGACTGACCACGCCTGCCTTTGCCATGCCTTGACCATCGCTACATCTGACCACGCCTTCCTTCTCCGTTCCTTGACCATTGCTATGTCTGATCATGCCTGTCTTTTCCGTGCCTTGACCATTGCTACAAACGACTTCACCTCAGACTTTCTAGAGTCCAGTTGCTTGCTACACCTTCCAAGTGCCACCAGCTTCCATTCAAGCTTGACAGTGATGCCTCTGTCTCTATCCTCTGGACACAGACTATTAAGGCTTCGGCCTTCCTTTGCTCAGGCACCATCAGTTGCTTCTTGTCCCTTGGTGTTTGAGTTCCTGTACCACATCCTGTCCAGGATAGGACCACGCCATCTGCTGGCTGCTGTCTCTGGGCTGAACCGTCTACTACCTTTACTTAATCTTGAGGCCCACCTAAGTCCTGCCGGCCCCGGCAACCGAAGGCTCAACTCTAGGAAAATGTGGGCTGGTATAGGTGAAGCTCCCGTGGCCTCCAGTTTCAGCCCACTCCACCTGCTGATGGTGGGGACCCATAGACCCTCACCTACAGGTTGCGTCAACCCCACCTCAGCCCAAGGATCCACCTCCTATGCAACAAAAAAGGTTTGGATAAGTTCTTGAAGGAGAAGTCCATTACTTGCTACTAATCAAGTTAACTTAGAAAATAGCAACAGCTATTACTAGCTTCAGTAGTGTGGGATATACTTAGTTTTTGGGTACTTGCCAGGGTACTTGTAGCCTGGATTGGCCATAGTTGGAAACAGGATGCTGGGCTTGATGGACCCGTGGTCTGACGCAGCATGCCATTTTCTTATGTTCTTATATCTCAAGAATAGAGTTAGACATCATGATGTACCTACCTCTTTCATTCAGAATTTGGCATCAATTGCACTTAAAGAAAATGATCTTCTATTCCTGGGATAATTTACAGGTTCCCAGAGATGGGAACACATTTCATGCCATCTATTGCCAATCCTTACATGGCAGAATTTAGATAATGTTGGATAGAACATGTTTACAATACACTTCAGTGTAAAATAAAAAAATGAAAATCAAACCAACAAATTTGTTTTCATTTTAGATTAAACTTATGAATGACTGTGCCCTACAAAATGAATGAAGAAGCCAAAGTGAATATTTTTCCCCTGCATATCCCTAAAAATGAATGAGCTATGCAGGAAGGCCTTACTGTGTATCTTGAAATGGTCCAAATATTCATTAGTGTGAGTTTGCAAAAAATGTGCATGTCTATGCTTGTAAAGAAAGGAGCATCATATACAAATAAGATGTTACTAATCTCAAGCTAAATAACCCGTTAATACATTTTAGGTCCTGGTGTTAACTTATTAAAGTGATCCTGTTACATTCTGAAAGCAAGTTAAATAGTTTAATCATGCTAAACTGAACATGCTCTTGAGTGAACTTAGCTAACTAGAAACAGAGTGCTTGGAAAATGAAGGCTATGGATAGGAAAGGACATTTTATATGTCCTCATAATCCATTGAGAAGATATGCATTTGACAACACTGACAACACGTACTTCTGAAAAAAATAGTTACACGTTGCTGAGGTTCTTCAAGCAGTGTTCCACACCTCACAATGTACAAAGCACAGAGATTTCATTCTGGTGTGAAAATGGACAGACACTAATATAAGGCATAATTGTCAGGAAAATTGCTATATTTACTGGAGTCGGGCTAGCCACTAAGCACTCCTGGCATCTAAAGTCTGGCTATAAAAGTCCATTTAATGGTGACTAGCCCGACTCCTTTCACTAGTCACAAAAGTAGGAAGCTTCCATCCAGTGTGTGACTCTCATCAGAGGCAAGTAACTAGTCAGTGGGTCCTCGTACTCTTCCCCTAAAAAATATACAGAGGACACCAGCAGGAGAGGGCATAAATGGAGGAGAGAGAGAGAGAGAGAGAGAGAATGACAGCAAGAAGGAGGCAACAGAGACATAATGATATATATTTGAGCATTTCAAAAGTAAATCCACTTTTCTTTAAATAAGGCAAATGTATTTCCAAGCAAAAGGATTCCAGAAGACAGAGGTCTTTGCTGTCACTGACATTGTAAGTTTGGCCAAAGACCCCTGTAGACTTTCAGAAGTTTGATGCTGAAAATCCATCAAAGCCTGAAAATATTTTTTTCAACTAATTGTTTTGGTTTGAATGCAAAGCTAATTTCTGTGAACTTTTAAGAAATAGCAGACTATGTGGGACCACCATATTAGTGCCTACTCTACTGGGTAGTTTTAGATAGAGGAACATTGAGATACCATTGGTCTTCTGATTCAATGAGGCCAGTTCCCTCAGTGGAAGCTGCACCTTTCATGTTCCCTTCTGCTTCCAACAATGCCCTCTAATGCCACTTTGCAGTCATGTTAGTTTTCTGCTCTCCTGAAATACTCTTCTCTCCTTTAACCTGCTCACCTAGAATATACAACCTCCCCCAATTCTTTCCTCTGAACTGAAAAGCAAATCGCATGTACCATATTTTATTCCCTTTCGAATCCTGCAGGAGAATTCAAGAAAAAAAGTGAATCAAGCGTACTTGGTTTAGCATCCTCATGTTTGTTTTTTTTTGTTTGCCCTCGATAAAGAATAGGGATGTACATGCCCCAAAATTTCTTATGTTGAATTTTGGAGGGTTTTTTTAATCTGAAAATATTTGTGTTTAATGTTTATTTTGTTTTGGCACCTTTATTTATTTATTTACTTAAGCTATTTATCTTTTTTTTTTTTTTTTTTACTTATTTATTTATTTATTTCATTTGATTTATAAATCACCTGTTATGTTATTCCTAGGTGATGTACATAATTAACATTCATAAACATTATATAGAAAGCACACATTAATACACAATCAAACAATAAATAAATAGCATCAAGGCTAAAAAATAAAATTAATACACACATAATGAATCACAGAAACCAGCATATTACAAGCACACCTGCTCCTTCTGGGGAAAACTGTAAACAACTACACTGGGTACTGAGATAAAAAAATAACACTGGTGTGAGGCAATAAACAACTGCATTGGGTACTCAGATAAAAAGAAAGAAAATCAATAGACATGACTTAGCTTCATACCATGATCTATTATATTAAATACTCAAGTAAAAAAGTTAAATGATACTGGTGGGAAAATCAGATGAAAAAAAAAATAATCATATACTCAATACTCCTTGACTACATAATTACAAATAAATCATCGTGGTAGTTAAGAATGCCAAACAAATTGCTTGTCAGGACTCAGTCACACTGAAAACTGGCTTAAACAAGTATCCTTTGACTTTTTCCAAAAAGATTTTATGCTACATTTGGATCTGATTTCATCAGGTATATTGTTCCAGAGCTCTCGGCCAGTCACTGCATAAGTATGTTCACGCATCTCAAATAACTGGAATTTTTTTACCGAAGGTACTTCTAAAATGTTAGTGAAACAAAATAAACATTTAAAATCCTCCCAAAAAGAAAAAAGCCTTGAAATGCTAGGGAGACCCCTGTATCTCGCCCCCTACCTCTGAAATGATACCAGGGTTGGGAACCACCTCGGCTTCCACTTAACCCTCCCGTAGGGTCAACATCAAAATAAAAGGGAAAGTAAGGATTCCATAGTCTGCTCTGCAGCTTTCTCTGACACCACCCCCCCCCCCTCTCTGCTTCTCAAAAACAACTGGGGCTGGGAACCACTCCAGCCCCCTCTTTCTCCTCCTGTGAGGTGAACAGCAAATTAAACAGAGAAGAAGGGGTGCCCACTCGCCTCCTCTTCCATCCATATAGTTTTCAAAATGGCACCAGTCGGCCCTGAAACCAGTTGCATAGTAATGTCACATGGCAACAGTCTCAGGACCAGCAGTTGCCAATTTTGTATGGCTGCATGTTTGTAGCATCCTACTGTGTTGGGGGCCTTGTGCATCTGCCATTGCTAGGTAGCTGTGATGGAAGCATACGTATTACGTATTCAGTGTACCTCCTTGAAGTACAACACTAGAAGCCCACCAGGCCAAGCCTTTGGAGCTCAGGAAGGAAGAAGGGCCTGGTTAGGTCCTGTAGGACTGCAGTCCATTTCTTTTTTTGCACTTCACCACTTAACTAACTATATGCTTTTGAATATATTTAGGTAAGTCGAAAGTTATCCGGGGAATACTTTCCCGCATAACTTTTGACCTGCTCTCAGGCATGTCTAATGTTAGCCAAATAACTTATCTGGCTAACTCCGATTTCAGAGTTAGAGAAGTTATTCGACCAACTCAACCCTGCCCCAGAATGCCCCCAATATGGTCCTTTCTTATTCAGCTAACAACTTATCTGGCTAACTTTTAGCTGGATAAGCAAGGGAAATATATAAAACTAGCCATTTAGATGGATAACTTTTCAGTTATTTGTCAAAATGTCTTTGAATATTGATCTCTATGTTGTCACTAACAGGGCTACGAAAATTGTAAATTGTAGCTGTGAAAAAATTTTTAAGGTGGGCTTTAAATCCACTAGCAAAGCATGACTTTTCTGTGTTAGACTCTAAAAAATCTCCCAATAATGCTTGACAGAGATGTAAAATAGTGTGTAAAATCTATAGCAAATGTCATTTGCTCATCTTCCTCCACCCTAAATTTGGGCTTATAAAACCTTTCTGAAAAACATCTTTTTTCTCTGCTGCTACTGCCTCCTCTGATATACATGAGTCAAAATCCACACATGAGAATTTATTCTGGGAACATTCAAAGCACCAAACACATACAGCTAGCCACCAGGCCAAAGAAGAAAAATGTGGTCTTTGGCTTACTTGGTTAAATAAATGTCTAAAATACTCATGTACAAATGAGACGGCATAAATGTATGCACCATTCTAAAAGTGCAATATGATAGTAACATTTAAGCAGGTGCACGCGTTTGTCGGCCCGCGCCCTGGGAGATGGTCGTTTTATAGCATACGTGCATATATGTGCTCATGTTATAAAATAGCTTGGATGTGTGTACATGTGAGCTCGATTTTAAATGGATGTGTGCATGTGCGCACAAATCCCGCTTCTACCAGTTAAGTGGATAAGTTTTACAAGGGATGCATGCTGGTGCCATTGCTAGTTTTTGAAGTTCATTCCCAGTTCTCCCAGTTAAGGGACAGGACATCCAAGCCCCCCTAATTTAATAGCCACATCTATTAAAACCCTGCTGATCTGGCATTTGTTTTTTGTTTTATTATTTATATGTCATCCATAGCAGAAGTAAAGTTACGTAGCAAGGGAGCCCAGTGTTTGCTCCAGTGTGAGTATGTATGTTAAGCTCAAATTTCAAGTCTGAATCCAGGACTGCCCAGGTCCCGCCCATGCTCCACACCTTTTTGGATACTTTTTCTTTCTGCGTGCATCCCGGCAGCTTATAAAATATGCTCAGCACGCGCAAGCCCTACCTCTGCGCACATCTCCCAGTTTTGGGGCTCGCTGGGCATTTAAAATTCACCTTTCTATATGCACACTTTTCAAACTCATTCCACAAATGCCAGTGAACTTTTCCTTTTGTGCATGCGTAGACTTAACACATGGAAGTAATGTGGGCTTTTTGCATTCTGAAAATCTGAAGTGGCTGACTTTCAAGGAAGTATGCACAATAACCCCTACTGTACCCGTGTACAATCTAAATTATGACTTTTACATATTACGATTCAACAGTAATTGAGGGGGATAGTGATGAGATAAAAATGATGCAAGACAATATGTAAAAATATTAATTCCATGCTAGTGAAGAATAAGGGTGTGGTAGCTTGAGCAGTAGGCGGCTTCATAATAGTCAGAGAAAACAGGAGGCATACTGTAGCTGTTCCTTAAGCGCACTTTATTTACAGTGAAACAAACTCAAAACATAGATGGCTGTGCCCTTTCAGTTCAGGAGTCACAATAAACAATATGGCTCATCTTACTTCAAGAATTGCACAGTTCTTTAAACATAAGAAGTCTTTGCATATGGTAGATCTCTGTCTGCTTCCCAGGGCTTCTCTAACCTTCCTCCACCCTGCCAACTTAACCCAGGCTAAAGGGAACACCCCTGGGCCAGAATCCCTTGTGGTGTTGTCTCTTAAGGTACCTGTGGCTGGTTCTTTAAGGTGTTTTGAGAGATTTTCTGGTTGACTACTTCACAAATAGCTTAATTAATTATCTCTGTGTTATCTGCTAAACCATGTTAAACATGTGATAATTTCAATGCATAATTTTAGGTGAAATTTTGCTTGCCATCTATAAAAGTCCATACTTGACACATAACTTTTTTTTTGGACAAAAGACAGGCAGACTACATATTGGTCAGGTAGTATAGGAGAAAGAAGGCCACAACTGGGGAAAAAAAAGAAAGACATGGACAAAAGATGGTGAGAGACTGATATTTTGTTTTTTCTCCTTAGAAAGTCATCTAGGAAGTCAGAGAAGGAGAAGACCCAGTCTTTCAGGGACAGGATAATGCTGCTTGGACTTCTTAAAGACAGAGTAATTCACTGGTAAAGGTTGAGCTCACAACACATGGTAGGCTACTTCCTATATAAGAGTAATTACAATCCCTCGCTATATATATTAATGGATAAGCAAATAACTCCTTTGAATGTTTTTTTTTTAATATAGTTCTTAAGGATTAATGTGTGGCATTCTTTATTCGCAGAATCCTATGTCTTCATTTCCTGTTCTTGTGTCTGATGTAATTAAAGCACGGGTTTTAATCTGCATTTTAGGTCCTAAAGCCAAGGGTGTCACCCTTTTTTTGCACGGATAAATGTGTTTGCAAAACTGAAAATACACACATAAAGGTGAATTTTAAAATCCCAGCACGAGAATCAATTGAGGGATGCTCACATAAGTCAGGTTAGCGCGCACTGAACCTGGTTTAAAAAGTACCCAGATACAAGCATAAAACCTGCTGCCCACATATCTGAAAAGTTTCCAAAAAGAGGAGGGGCGTGGGCATTTTGGGGCATTTTTGGGGCCTGGCCAAGAGATATGCGCATAAATACTTATGAGCCCCGAAGAGCACCAAGGTCCCCTCCCACGTAACTTTACTTATGCTATGAAGGACATGTAAATAGTAAAATAAAATGATAAAGCCATTTCTGAGGTGTTTAAAGGATCTGGGTTAACTAAGGAGAGAGTAGGCTATCAAACAAGAGGTTTTTGGAGGACCTATCTGTTAACTTCTGCATACAGTTAAGCTCCTCTTTCTCACCTACAAATGTTTTCACTCTGCAGCACCTCATTGCCTCTCCTCTCTTATCTCACCTCTCCTTTCTCATCTCTCTCTCCTCTCTCCTCTCTTATCTCTCTCTACACCCCTCCTTGTGACTCCACTCATCAGATAAGTCACTCCTATCCCTGCCCTTCTCCTCTAGTGCCAATTCTAGTCTCTGTGCTTCCCCCCCCCCCGGCTGCACCGTGTGCTTGGAATAGTCTTCCTGAACTGGTGCGTCATGCTCCCTCTCTTGCTGTGTTTAAATACCATCTAAAGATCCAGCTTTTTGAAACCGCTTTTAAATCTTATGCCTGATTGTCTGCTTTTAGTCTTGTTAACTAACTTTCTTTTCTTTTCTTTTTAACCATTGTCTTGCTTTATGAAATAGCCCAAGTCTCTTGTCCTGTATGTTTGTCTTATTAGATTGTAAGCTCTATGGAGCAGGGACTGTCTTTTTGTATGTTTGTTCAGTGCTGTGCATATTGTTAGCGCTATAGAAATGTTTAGTAGCAGTAGCATTAGTAGCTGGGTAAACTGTTGGACAAACTGGTTAAACTGGCAATAACGTGGCCGCATGTCCCTTTTAAAATTCCCTGATTTACGCGGAAGAAGCAGGATTTACACGCCTAGCCACATGTCCACTTAAAATTTGATCGCATGTGCGTGCGTGCGACCAGGCTATTTTATAACGTGCACGCATATGCATGCATGTGTTATAAAATAACCGCATCTCCCCGCACGTTGGATTAAAAGTTACTATCACTCTTTTTATGTTTATAAAACTGCATATAATAAAATACTGGTTACTTATGCACATATATGGTCATTTTTTGAGGGCATCTCCTCTGAAAATGAACTCATTAGTTTGTACCTGAGGCAGTGGCATGTGAAGTGATTTGCCCAAGGTCACAAGGAGCGGCAGAGGGATTTGAATCCTGGCTTCTCTGGTCAGAACAGAGATGCGACAATGCTGTAACAATAGTGGAAGAGAGAACCATTTTTATAAAACTGATTTAAAGGTCGATGGCATGCAAATGGCCGGTGAGTAAAAAAAAAAAAAAAGAGCAATTTTTCTGTTTAGCACACTTTATTTACTCATGGGAACTTGCATGCCATTAGCTTACAGCATCTCCCGGTACCTTGGGGTATTTACCACATGAGTAGGGACCTATATTTTCAGTTTTTATTTTATGTTTCCCGGGAATTTATCAGCATTGATTTCAACAAGAGCAGAAAACAGAAGACCTCAGTGAAAAAAAAAAAGACCTGTTTTGTTTTTGTTTTGTTTTGTTCTTATTGTAATAAATGGTGGTAAATTCCTGGGAAAAAGAAAATAAAACCTGAAAACAAATGCCTCTACACATGAGTAAATCAAAACCGGTGCCAAAATCTAGCTCTGACTTTAGTGTGGATTTTGTTACCTCTACACACTTGCCTTTCTTCACCCTTCTCCTATTCTTTGATGAACAGCACTGGAGTTTCTTGTGATCTTACATAATTTATTACAGCGCTAAAATCAAATCATTTGTACAACTCTCTTTTTAACCCCTTCATCACAAGAAAGGCAAGATAAATAGGGGCCGATGTAATAAGCTGCACAAAATCTGCTACGGGTTTTTTTGTGCAAGCAATTACTTGTGGTTTTCCCTGCCAATCACACGCGAATATGTAATAAAGCATCTAGTGCAGGAAAAAAGCATGCTCATGCTCACACAATAACCCGCGGCAGGTTTTGCGTGAATGCATGCAAATAGCATATAAAGGAGGCAATTATCTATTCACGGACTATGTAGGGAGTCGCGCTAGCAGGGAGATTGGTTAGTGTGGGGGGTTTTTTAAGTGGGATTTTTAGCGCCTGGTTCAGGACAGAAGTTAAGTGATAGTACTCCGGCTCCGGGCATTGTCGGTGCTTGTCTGTAGCCCCCAGAGATCACTGGTTTGTGCATCCTGGCCCCTGCTCTCTCCCGGCAGAGGCTGATTCATGCTGAGTGGCCCTGGGAGCCTTGCGAAGAAAAGGCTGCATGGACTCACAGCCACATTGATGCCAGCAATGGAGTAAAAGGACCGGTAGGAGCTGAATCAATTTATTTTTGTGTGGCCAAGGTAATCAGCAGTAAGTTAGAAATAACCCTCGCGAGTCTGTAACATTTTTTCAATTGTGCCTATTTTAGTGAGGGTTCTTCCCACGGCTTTCTGCATCCGGCCATCCAGTGCTCCCTCCATGTGACAGGGGCCGGCCAATGGCACGGGTACCCTGTCACATGGTAAGGGCAAAGGCCATCGGCGCCATTTTTATTAGTGGCAGCCGACGGCCCGAGAGCGGGAGATCGCTCCCGGGACCCCCTCTGGACCACCAGGTACCTGTAAAATGTTTTTAGGGGGGTCGGGAGGTTGGGGGAAGCAAAGGGATTAGTTGTAAAGGGTCGGGGTGGGTTTTTGTTTATCGGCTCGGGCGCAGCCGATAAACAAAACCGCTATCGGGCCCGATGAAAAAAAAACCCACATGTGAATCGGAACCGGAATCCGAACCAATTCCGGTTCCGATTCACATCTCTAGAAATCAATAATGCATCCATTTACAAAAATATTCTACCTTTTAAATCTTGGTAATAACACACATAAATGAGAATAATAATCTAATATTTACAAGGATTTTGATATACAATGTTTTACAAAGATATCGGGTTGAAAATAAAAGGGCAGGAATGTAAATGAGGATGAAGTGGAGATGTATTTAACTAGGCACTATGGTTAAAGGGGTATCTGGTGTTTATGCTTAAGTAAATCTACAGTTTTTATTGGCAGAGTGAACATCAACAAAATGTTCAACAGAAAATGTGCCAACTGGTTTTTTTTTTTCAATCCTACAACCACTTTTGTTGACATTGTCTACTGATTTCCAGAACACCCCAGAGCCAGAAATGCTCTTGGTTACTGTCTTTTAGATGCCATTCTTGAAGGTTGTGGACTTCTGGTGGACCTGCATCCTGAAAAGAGCAACATAATTGTCAATGATCTTACTGATCAGAAGGTTATTCTCTTGGCTAGAGTTTGACTGGTTTCTGCCAGCTTCAGTGTCACTGGCTGTAGACTCTAAAGAGTCCCTTTGCCTTTGCCTAGCTATTCCCGCTGCTCTCCCTTCCACTTCTAGCTCTTCCTCTTGTGCTCTCTTCTCTTCTTCTCCCATCCCCATTCACTTGTCCTCTTTCTCAATCCATTATTGACACTCACTCAGCCAAAAACCGATCTGATTTGATATCTTCTTTCAAGAATGTCGGTATATAAGAATTATAAATAAATAAATAAATAAATAAATAAAAACACAGGAAGACAGCATTTGCCTTGGCGGTATTTTTTATTCTAAAATTAATAGCTATTAACCCTCACACTTCATTTAATAGACAATGAAGAGATTACTGTACACTCTAAATACTTATGGGGCTGGACATGTCCCATGCACCAGGGCACAGATCTGTAACTGGGCCAGGCACTGGGTTACATCCACATGGACCAGTATAAAAATGGTAATGAGAACTGGATAGCAACATCTTGCTATACACTGGAAGATGAGGTCTGGAAGAGGAGCTTGAAGTAAAACAGTTAACAGGAAGCCTGGAACAAGAATTTGCAGAGAAATCTTATGACAAGAATTCTGAAAGTAGGAAAGCATTTGCAACAGAGCCCTGGCAGCAGGAGATTTGATAGATTCTATTTCTAGCAGCATTTTATGATATTATGAAATCATGTAAAGTTTTATTTTAATTATGTATGTTATTTTATGTACCCTGTCCTGAACTTCGAAGGGTTCAGGAAATAAATACTTGCACACAAATAAATAAATAAATGAGGATGGGTGTGGGTGGCCTTCTGGTTGCTGAGAACAACTTCCTGGTTTCTAGAAAACCCTTTTAACTGAGCCCCAGCCAATCTGAATATCTAGGGATTTAATTTTAATTTAATTGAATTTAAAAAGAATTTCTTGCCCACATAATACAACATACTTGGCAGGTTACAAATGTGCATACATAATAGAAACATAACTAAGATAAATATGTGTATTACATGGTTAAAAACCAAGCAACTGTATTATTCTTCTTTGTATCAACAAATATGCTTGTTCAAAGTAAAACACTTTCATGTGTTTTCTAAAAGTTAGATCAAATTTCATCTGGTAGACTATTCTATAAAACTGGACCAGTAACAAAAAATGTTCTCTGTCTCTGGTTTCTGCTGGACTTACCAAACAGAAGGAATATCCAGCAAGTTTCAGCCCGCGATCTTAATGTTCTTTTCAGTTTATAATCTTAAAAAGCTAGCTAATGCATACCAAAGTCTCAACACTCAATGTTTGATGAATAAGTGCTATGATCTTGAATTGGATCCTCCAAAATATTGGGAGACAATGCAGGGACGATAACTTTCATACTGCCATTTTATAACATATGCACATCTAGTCCTTCTCAGTGCATGGAAGAGAGCTCAGCAGAGTGATTCTGGCTTCTCACATCTGTATCTTTCTTTTCCTTACCAATCCTCTGTCTACTGTACAACAGGAATCACTTAGGCCTAGTTAGGAAACATAATGAAAAGTGATCATTAGCTGTAATTGACAAGGGTATACAAACTTGACACAAAATAAACCTAACAACAAAGAGAAGTGCTATCCTAATGTATTCGTATAGAACGTCAATCAGAAAGAGTCATGTATCTCCATTGCATTAGTGTAGGACTGCCAAAACAGTGTGCATAGCATGGCATTGCTAGCACCTTCTTGCTAGGCTAGGCTTACACCTTTGGCCCTATCCTAGCCCTCATATGTTGGCAAGATAGTTGCATATGTATGGTGGAAGTCAAGAGGGCCTATGACAAGGAGACAAATGCTCTATTTGTACAATAAATCATAAGTAACTCAGCTGCTTAAAGGCACAGTCTGAAGCTACAAGTTGACAGCTACAGTCATCAGTCACTGACTCTATATGTTACGGGCAGATTCCCTAGCTGACATCTGTGTGCATCTGAATATATCCACATGTGCATCAGATTCATAGTCTCAGATGGGCATGTAATACATAGGTGTCAGCACTGCCTTATCAGTTTCTGAGGCAGTCCTTACATCTCTTACATAGCAGGCCATCCCTTAGAGCCATTTTGGAAGGTCATGTCCAATAGCGTGGGAATCTCACATTTTTCAAAGGTCATTGCAAGCTAAAATATTTCATATGGGTTGCACACAACCATGCACAACTGGGCCCTACTACATCTACATAAACAGTCAACTCTCATGTACATATGGTGTGGGCCTTGGGCCTTGGTCTGTCAGCTGGTTATGTTAGCTGCACAGAAAGGCTATTGAAGGTTGCTGGTCTGACTGGATTGGGAAAAGGATGGTGTCATGCCTTCACATGGTGTAGATAGAAACCTCTGAAATGTGTACGGCATAGTTTATTTTGTGATGACAATTACAGCAACCACATGTGACATCAAAAAAAGGTTCTTCCCATTGAACCAAAGGCAAAGCTGTATTACAAGCTTCAAATCTACCCTGACATGAAACAGGTAGCCATTGATAAATATTAAGATATTAGGGCTCAGCAAGTTCCTTTGCCTGTCCAGCCCTGGGCTATTCATATTATCCTGCTTTATGTAAGTCCACTGAAAAAATCTGCAGAGTAGTTGGATTGCTCTGATTGCTAGTATCAGTTACAGTCTTTATTCTATATGTGGCCACTTTTAAAACAGACTGAGGACTCCAGAGGAGACATGCTATCAGACTTGTCACCTTCCAAGCAGAAGCACAATCTTTCAGGTATATACAGATTTGAGGCCTTTGTTTTTCCACATGGCTGACATGAAGGAGTTAGAAAAGGTCATGTTCTGACATAATTTGTGGCCAGCATAGCAGAGTTGCAGTCCTATAGGATGTGTCTCCTGTACTGTTAGCATAATTTTGAATTTGTGGATCCCAAGACCAAGGCAAGTGTGCTGATAGACTCACAATCATCAGCCCTGTGTGTAGAGGCAAAAGAAGGTGTTGTCAGCTGATGAGCTCAAGAACCTACAAGCCTCTTTCTGAATAGATCCATAGTACAAAATGCATAGTCAAACAGCTCCCAGAGATATTATTTATTTATTTATTTATATAATTTATATACCGGAAGTTCCTGTATAATATACATATCACCTCGGTTTACAAGGAACAGTAACTATCGCTACATTTAGCGGTTTACATAGAACAGAATTAGGAAAAAAGTTTTTACATTGAACAAATGAAGTAAGCAAGTTTTTCCATTGAACAAACGAAGTGAACAAGTTTTACATATAACAAAAACTAATCAAAGTAAGCAAATAGTGTATAATATTAGACCGTTAATAAACATGCAGTTAAATAAATCATTATGTAGAAGGCATGATGTCTTCTGTACTTTCATTGTTGTTTTTGTTGAAATACATGCATTTTTGGGCACCTCAGGCCTGGAGGTTCCTATGTCTGTTACAAAGAAGAATCTGTGAGCATATATGCTTCCAAAAGATGTCTGCCAGTCTGCCTGGTATAGACAATCTTCTCTGAGTAGCAATGACTGACTACCTCATTATCAGGTAGAGACAAGCTTGGCACAGACATCATTGATGTTTGATGATGAACAGGCCAGGAACAGCAATTTATAGCCTCTGAAGTTTTCTAAAATGCTGCAGGGAGTCTGTAAACCACAATTTCCTAACATATGTGATTGTGTGTGTGTGTGTGTGTGTGTGTGCGTGCGTGCATGTGTGTCTGGGTGTGTCTGGGATATTGGGAAGATACTAGTTCAGGAGATGGTTTTCAAGGGTGATGAGTCAGATCAACTGACCCAAATCACTGTGAACTTGGAAGATGTAGTAGGCCAGATTGACAAATTAGAATAGGAAATCATCTGGACTGGATGGTATGCACCCCAGGGTTTTGAAAGAACTCAAAAATGAAATTTCAGATCTATTAGTTAAAATTTATAACCTATCATTAAAATCAACCATTGTACCTGAAGACCCCAATATTTAAAAAAGACCCCAGGGGTGATTTGGGAAACTATAGACCAGTGAGCCTGACTTCACAGCCAGGAAAAATAGTGGAAACTATTCTAAAGATCAAAATCATAGAGCATATAGAAAGACAAGGTTTAATGGAAAACAGTCAGCATGGATTTACCCAAGGCAAGTCTTGCCTTACAAATCTGCTTCATTTTTTTGGAAGGATTTAATATGTTGCTAAAGGTGAACAGGTAGACGTAGTGTATTTGGATTTTCAGAAGGCATTCAACAAAGTCTTACATGAGAGGCTTCTAGGAAACTAAAAAGTCATGGGATACACAAAAGGAGGCAATGTCCTTTTGTGAATTGCAAGCTGGTTAAAAGACAGGAAACAGAGAATAGGATGACATGGTCTGTTTTCACAGTGGACAAAGGTAAACAGTGGAGTGCCTCAGAGATCTGTACTTGGACCGGTGCTTTTTAATATATTTATAAATGATCTAGAAAGGGGTATGATGAGTGAGGTGATCAAATTTGCGGATGACATAAAATTATGCAGAGTATTTACATCTCAAGGGGATTATGATAAATTGTAGGAAGACCTTGAAAGACTGGAAGATTTAGCTTCCAAATGGCATAAGAAATTTAACATGGATAAGTGCAAGGTAATGCATATAGGAAAAAATAACCCATGCTGTAGTTACACAATGTTAAGTTCTATCTTAGGAGTTACCACCCAGGAAAGAGATCTAGGTGGCATGGTGGTTAATACATTGAAATCTTTGGCTCAGTGTGCTTTGGCTTTCAAAAAAGCAAACAGAATGTTAGGAATTATTAGGAAGGGAATGGTTAATAAAACGGAAAATGTCATAATGCCTCTGTATCACTCCATGGAGTCTTGTGGATGTTTCTATGTGTGTCTATTTGTGTGTGTGTGTGTGTGTGTGTGTGTGTGATACAGTTTTCCACATATTAAAGTGGTACTATGAAGGGGGTTAGAATATCAATAAACAAATAAATCCATATCTGAAATCCAAATCCCCAGTAGTCAATACATTTTAAATTCTATCATGCCATTGAGATGAAAAGGGAGAGGATGGAATGGCAGTCTTAGCAGGGATAGAGGCTTTGCTGCAGTGTAGCCAAGCCTAGGAACAGCAAGAAAAAAGGCAGTCCTGTCCCTAGGGCTGGCAAATTCATTAGGTTGCCTAGCATGCTGGTAGTGGGTGGGGTACCATAGGCCAATGCAAGGGTAGGATTTTTGAATTTTCAGGAGGCCGGAGAGGTGGTTGTGGTGGCATAGATGAGATTGCATCTGTAGATGTAGGCATGAAGGTGCATTTGGGGAGTGGTTTGGGGGGAGAGAGAGAGAGAATCTCGATGTTGTGATGACATCTCCACCTAGGGCAGCTGGACCCCCTCTGTTTGCACTGCCTGTAGTATAAATTGAAAGTGACCTTTTTCCTCACAGAATGGCAGAAGAGGAAGGCAGCTCAAGGCAGAAGCAACCACAATTGGTGAGCATATGCCAGTGCCACCTGTTCCTCTTATTTTGGTGGGAGAGCTATCCAAGGCTGGCATTAGCAGGCCAAGGGCAGCAGATGTGCAATGCCCCAAGTCTTCAGAACATGCATGTATATTTACTGCTTCTGAGGCAGTAAAGGCAGTATTTTCACCAACTTATTCTGAGGAAGAATCTTGACTGGAATTCTCTGAGTCTGAACTTGAAGAGCTAATAGCTGAAGAAAATGTGTTAGTCAGTAACACCTTATAGTCCTGTGAGGTGATGGGGGAGATAGATGATACTGATAACTTTTAGAGTAACCCAAAGGAAGAGCAGGCAACTCAGGTAGAGAGCATGACCAATGCCTCTGTTATTCTTTCTCAGATTCCCTCTAATCCAACTTTAGTTGCCAGCATCAGCAATCATCTGTAGAACATCATTCCTGATTTGGAGTCACTTTAAAGTGAGAGATGGCCCATGTTCTATTCAGTGTATTTACTGTAGTAAGGACATCAATAGAGGAAAGCAAGTGGGACATCTAACAAATGCTAGCATGCAGCTAGACTGGAGAGGAAGGAGTTTTTAGGTGGGTTTCTTTGTGGCAGACTGGGGAAAATAAGCTAAGGGCAATATACTGCATAATAGCAGTGAGAGATGCTCTAGGCCTGGGACCCAGGGACCATGGGCATCTATTGGATGCCCATGGTCCCTGGGTCCCAGGCCTAGAGGGACCATGTCCCAGGCCCAGGATATGATAGAAAGGTGCAGGAAAATAGCTTGGCATTTTCATTGAAGTGTGAATGGTTGGCTGCTTCTCAGTGATAAGCAGGAAAAATGTGTAATGCCTTAGAAGCATCTGATATAAGATAGTGGCACCTGCTGAAAGTCCACCTATATAATGCTACAGAGATTAGTAAAGCAGCAGGCACCCCTCCATGATCTGTTTCTGGAAAAAGATATAGATGTGAATCACCCCCTGGGGCCTCATGAATAGGAAGAGGGACAGTGAAAACAACTGGCTGCAAAGCAAAGCTATACCCACAAGTTTAATGTATCTGTATGGGTGTCAGCAAACCGGAAGTACATTCAAAACTTCTCAACACAGAAAAGATGCACCCTGAGCCTACTTATTTTAAAATGTTGATTGCTCTGTGTAATCGGTCTCTAATGTATTGTCCAATTTTCAAATGTTTAAAGAAGTTCTTTTGATCCAACTAGAAAGCGGCAATATTAAAAATCCTTTCCTAGGAAATGATGTCCTCCAATATCAAACTGTCAAAACAGAAAACCTTTATTAGAATCATTCAAAGAAACCCAGACAATACGTCTGGGTTATGTTATGTTATGTATATATATATATACGAAACCCAGACAATAAAAATATGCGTGTTAGTTAACTCAGAGAAAACACTTCTGCGTAGGTAGAAAAAAATCACATCTATATCAGTAAAAAATTAAGCAAAAATCAGAGAAAAATCAAAGAAAAACTGAAAGGCCCAGTTCAGTGTTTAGATTGTCGGTGCCAATGTCTTTAGGGGGTATATCCACCACGGTTCAATTTGAACAAGCCGGCAGGAAAAATCACCACCTCAGCAATTCCTGTGGGGCACCTCTAGTGCACAGAACTGTAAATCTTCAAACATGTGTCCAAATTCTTGGCAATGCACCACCATAGGAGCTTCTAGATGGTCTTTCTTCATGCAACTCTGATATTCAGTCATCCAGGTACATACGGCCCAGGTAGTCTTGCCAACATAAAACTTAGCACATGGACATTGTATCAAATAACTCATCCCGACAATGCGACAAGTAGTGGAGTAAAGAAGGTAAAATCAGTGACCTACAGAAATAATATAAACCATGTCTGTATGCATGGATACAGAACAGACAGAACAGCGTCCACAAGGGACATGCCCAGGAGTGCAGGATATAGGTGCAATAGTGCCATATGTGACATCAGAATGAAGTCAATGAACTAATTTGTCACTTAAGTAAGTTCCTTGTGTAAAGGCAAACCTTGGAAAATCTTTAAACGTTTGATGCAACTGTAGTAAATACCAATGTGTGTGAATAGATTTGCAAACTGCCTCAACTTCAGAAGAGTAAGGTAAAACACAGGAAATGTGTTCTCATGAGGATGTTTTTTCAGGTGGAAGTAACCATTCTCTATGTGAAAATCTAGCCTTTAGATAGGATTTTAAACAAAAGAACAAGGATATCCACGAGATAAAAAATGGTTAGACAAGAGCTTAGCCTGAAATTTAAAATCTTCAAGATCCAAACATATCTGTCGCAGCTGAAAAAACTGGCTAACGGGCATTGTCAAATAGCAGGTAAATGTTTGAATCCATCGGTTTCCTATACAGTGTGGTAAGGAATCCAGCCAGAGTTCTATGAATAATAAGGTGTAAGAAAGCCAGCTGCACAGTACTTGACAATCTCAAATTCAGATCCAGATGATTTCACCAAGTTACAAAAGCATCTAGTTGGGAATGGGACCTTCCCCATAAAATGAAAATATCATCAATATAACATTTTCATATCAGCAAACAGTCAGAAAATGAATGAACAGTTTGCCATGATAATTTTTCCACATCAGGTGCCATTGTGGCACCCATTGGTGTTCCATGTACCTGTAGATAAAATCTTGTCATTGAAGACAAAAACATTTTTTGTTAATGCCAATTCTTCAAGTTGCACCAAAAAAGATGCTGGTATGTGGTGTGGATGTTCACAGGAGTCCAAATATTGAGAAATGACTTGTAAGGCATGAGCTTGGGGAATATTAATATACAGAGCCTCAACATCAAGGGGTAGATTAAAAAAAAAAAGTGCGATTGCGTACTTTTGTACGCGCAGCAGGCGCAAACAAAAGTACGCTAGATTTTATAAGATACGCGCATAGCCGCGCGTATCTTATAAAATCCTGGATCGGCGTACGCAAGGCTGCCAATTTTGGGCAGCCTGCGCGCACCGAGCCGTGCAGCCTGCCTCCGTTCCCTCCGAGGCTTTATTTTGCCCTCCCCTCACCTTCCCCTCCCTTCCCCTACCTAACCCACCCCCCGGCCCTATCTAAACCCCCCCTTACCTTTGTTCCTAGATTTACGCCTGATAGAAGCAGACGTAAATCTACGCGCGCCAGCGGACAGCTGGCGCGCCGTCATCCGACCCGGGGCTGGTCCGGAGGCCTGGACCATGCCCCCGGACTGGCACCACGCCCCCTGCCCCGCCCCCAAAATGCCGCATCATTCGCCCTGCCCCTGACACGCCCCCGACACGCCCCCTTCAAAAAACCCCGGGACTTACGCGCATCCCAGGGCTCTGCGCGCGCCGGCGGCCTATGCAAAATAGGCGCACCGGCGTGCAAGGGCCCTGCTCGCGTAAATCCGGGCGGATTTACGCGAGCAGGGCTTTTAAAATCCGCCCGCAAGTGTAGCTAAAAAGGTTACATTCATAGTATTTTGAAAGGAATCTAATAAATTGATCAAAAATTGAGAATCTCTATTATATGAAGGTAACAATGGAACCATGGGAGCTAATACTTTGTCCACAAATTGGGACAACGGTTCAGGTAAGGAGTTCTGAGTGACATGATCGGCTGTCCAGGGGGATTCTCAAGATTCTTATGAATTTTTGACAAGATGTAAAAAAACGGTGTGATCAGATGACTAGTTTTTAAAAAAACTGCCTCTTTCATGGTTAAGAAACCAGCTTCAAGAGATTCATCAGCTATCTGATCCAGTGATCCACAACCTGTTGTAACTGCAAAGTGGGATCTTATGATACAGGTAAATAATAAGTCCTAGCGGATAACTCTGGACTATGTATTTAACTGAAATCCAGCACCAGTTGATATGACCACTTTTGCTGCTGCTTTGCTCCTCTGATAGTGCCTTGGAAAACGTCTGACACTGCTGGTACCTTTTTGTCCCATTATGAGTCCTTGGGCTCTTTATGCCACTTTTGCTGCCACATTGTCATAGGTTTGATGTATTGGCATACCTTCAGTCTTCTGATGATGTCTACCCCCAGTTTCATTAGAAATGATTAGAAAAAAAAAACATTTTGGGAGCCCAAAATAGGATACATTGCTTCCCTCACTGACTATAATGGCAAATGAATGAACTTATACAACAAACAAATTAAGTATTTTTTTGTTTGAACGGAAGCAAAGGATTGTGACCTATGAAATGAATGAACAAACCAAAACCAATTGCTTAGCTCTGCATATCCCTAGTCCTCTTAAAGCACTGGAGGTATTGCTTGTCTCTTCTAAGTTTCCTAAGAATAATTTACATTTTCCTATTAAAAATAAAATCAATAGCTGCTATTGACAATTACTTCTAAATATTATACAAATATCCAGACAATTTATACCACACTCATTTCTACTATGCCTGAAAATTATAGCACAAATCTTTCAAATGAGTTCCTTGTATTGTCTCATTTTAGACGTAAATAATTTTATACTGAATGTAAAAATGTTTATGAACAGGAATGTTCTCCAATGCTTCTTAACAGAAGCATAAACCTGAATTACCGAATGTACTAGGATGCGCAGAAGCTTCAAAGAGAACATTCACCATCCAGAGAGAGGCTAAAATTGGAATTGGGTGAACCTCAAAGGAATTTTGCTTTGTAAACATTGCTTATGTTTGGATTTGGACCTGCATTTGGCTCCAGTGATTGGCATCACTGCCACTGTACTATAAACTCCCCCAGCCACACAAAGTGAGCATATGGCTCTGAAATTGAACTTGACATTTTGGCAAATCCTTCATGCTGTCGGAAAAAAAGGTTTATTGCTACCAAAATCTAGAAACCTTGCATTTTCAAAAATGTATATTATTAGGTTAATTTTCTAGATCTATATCTGTCCACTTGGTTATTTTTTCAAACTGTTGATCTATTTCTTCTTTATTCACCTCCTGAAGTCTCTCAAATCTTGTGTCACAACATACAAAACATAAAACTATATATTTAAAGATGTCATAAAACATACTAGCGAGGTATGTGTCACAGACACACAGCCATGATGACAGAGAGTAGATGTAGTAGTCTTTACCACACTGAGAAGTATCTAAGGTTTTGGAATATAAGTAAAATTCAAGTAGCCCAGATGTTTACTGTGCTCTGAGTAGGATGTGTAAGATTCAAGATCCGAGTCACAGAAGCTGCAGGTGACAGAGTGGTTAGAGCAGCAGCGAGGGGCATTACTTTGCACTTGTCCACATTAAGTCGCATCTGCCATTTAGAAGCCCGGTCTCCTAGTTTTACAAGGTAGTGCTGCAGTTCTTCACAAGATACTGCTGTTTGAATAACTCAAAACAATTTTGTGTTACCTGCCAATTTGGTCACTTCACTTGCTGTTCCTTTCTCCAGATTATTGATGGATATGCTAAACAACACAGGTCCTAGTGCAAATCCCTGGGGCATTCCTCTAATGACCTTTTTCCATTTGGAAAACTAACCATTTAGTCCTATTCTCTGTTTATTGTGTTTTATGCAGTTACCAGTCAACAATACAACACTGCCTCTGATCCCTTGATCTCCCAATGTTCTCTCATGAGGGACTTTATCTGCATGCCTTCTGAAAATCCAAATACACTATATCAACTGGCTCGTTTTTTTTTTCTGCATGCTCATTTACACCCTCAAAAAAATCTAGTAAATTGTTAAGGCAAGATAAAAAATGCTGAAAAAATCTATAATATCTTACTGCAAAAACTACAAATATGGCAAGCAAAGGAACATGCGCTAAAATGTATACATGGCAGTGTGGATAAGAGGATCCCAAGTCTGGCTAGCTATTTAGAGCCCTTCAGTTTAATGAATTCTTATATGTCCTGCTTTTTATTTAAGAAAGCTACCAAGGATTTGCTGTTGGAGATGAGAAGAGGAAAAAAGAAAAAAGAAGGCATTTCCGTGTAATTGGCCCACTGAAGATACTGAAAGACCTGATCTGGCATATCAGAGAATATTTCAGAGTAAATGTCAAAGCAGAAATAGAAGATGGGAATTTAGAATTGCTCCAGATTACTTCTTTGTATCATTAAAGATCCCAATATAATATTATGAACAAGGCTACATTTTTTCGTACATACTGGGGATAACCTTCAAACCAATTTGCGTTCCTGTATATTTGTGCATAAGTAGTCACTCGAAGATAAATCCTAGTATACTATAAACTGTACAGCAGGTTGCTGCAGTAGGAATGTGCATTAGTTTCAAATGAATGGATAAACAGACATGAATAGAGTCTAATTCATTTTTTTGGAGGTCCCCAAAATGAAGTGAGAGAGGGCCCTGAATTTAACAAATCCTATTAATTTCATTTATTTTGAATAGAATGATCTCTATTAACAATTAAAGTCAATGGCCTCAAAGAAATCAATACAAGAGCAACAAGTGTATAGTTAGGTTGCGCGCCCCATCCATGTCCAGCCCGCGCATGGGCCTGCTCACCTCTCTGGCTCCTCTGCAGGTCCTGGGTCGACCTGCCTAGCGGCAGCTGCAAGCTCTTCCAGGCCTTGGCGTCCGATGGCGGCGGTCACTGGGCCTTTCATTGCGCACCAGGCCTCACGCCGGAGCTGGGCGTCCTCCGAAGTGTTGGCCACGCCCCTACGTGCACACTCGTGGACCGCCCAGCCTCTTGTAGGGCCAGGGGCGTGTCCTAGCTACGCGGCGTGCCCTGATTGAAGGAACTACTTAAGGAAATTCCTGCGTGTGCTTCCTTGCCTTGGCATGTGGTGCAGTGCCTAAGATGAAGAGACCTTGATCCAAAGGTCGTGGGTTCAAGAACCACTCCGAGGCGTCCAAGAATTGATTCCAAGCTTGTGGATCCCAGCTCCAATTGAAGAATTCCTAGAACCAGAACATCAGTGACTCACCCTGGACCTCACTCCTGTTGATTGGTTCTCTGTTCCTCTGGAATGTGGTCTGGTAGGATGAAGATCGAGCACTGCATCAGGTTGGCTTTGTTGCTAGATTGTCGCTTGTGCTAAGCTTTGTTCCAGGATCCTACTGTTCTAGTGTAAGTCTGTTGTCTTTCCAGGTAGTACCTTTGAACTGTCACACTGGTAGTGACATTGGCTTGTTCCTTGACTACCGTGCCATCTGACCTCTGCATTGTTGACTGATCTCTTGATTCTGACCTCTGCCTGTTTGACTACATCTCCTGATTCTGTCCCTTGCCTTGTCATCACCTACGCTGTTCTGGGCTTCCTTACTCCATCTGACCTCCAGATTCAAACCCAATAGTGCTCCTCTCCTGTCTGTGGGCACACCTGTCTACCATCTCTCAGGAGACCCTGCAAGGCCCACCAAAGTCCAAGTGGCCTGGGTCCCTAAGGGCTCCACCTGTGGGGACTGTGGGCTTCCACTAGTGAAATTCATCCTAGCCTCTGTCTCCTCCAGTGCTCCTGGTGCCTACCAGGGAGCTGTTCCCCACTGCTCCAGGACAAGGGTACACCCCTGAGTGCAACAAGTTAAGAATTGATACAAAATAAAGAACAGAGATGGGTAGGATGGGCAGGGCATGTTGTCAAGGAGATAACAAAGATAACATATCACAGTGAAGCATTTTTCCAATCCAATCTATCGCTGGGCTCCGGATATAGTGATGCTGATCTTGAAGACTGGTAAATCAATACCCCAAAAAATAGCATGAAATACAAACTGTGTAGTAATAAAAAAACTTGCTAGAAACAAGGACTTATCTTATGTAAAGTGACCTTCATATAGCACCGCAGACTGCTTATGGCTTTATGTAAAATAAGCTCAATGAAGAGCTAGGGCTTTATAATCATTGGTCACTTTGTTTTGTGAGATCCCCTGATAGATCTGAGGTAGATGTTGTGGTTGTCGTGTCTGAAAAATGTGAGACTTCTTGGTCTATATGTGCAACATGATCAGCAGAATAGCTGAAAATATCTTTCCAATCTGTAGCCACCTTCACAACTTGGGAAATACCGTATTATACTAGTAAATCAATACCCAAAAAAATAGCATGAAATACAAACTGTGTAGTGATCAAAAAACTTGCTAGAAACAGGGACTTATCTTATGTAAAGTGACCTTCATATAGCACCGCAGACTGCTTATGGCTTTATGTAAAATAAGCTCAATGAAGAGCTAGGGCTTTATAATCATTGGTCACTTTGTTTTGTGAGATCCCCTGATAGATCTGAGGTAGATGTTGTGGTTGTCGAGTCTGAAAAATGTGAGACTTCTTGGTCTATATGTGCAACATGATCAGCAGAATAGCTGAAAATATCTTTCCAATCTGTAGCCACCTTCACAACTTGGGAAATACCGTATTATACTAGTAAATCAATACCCAAAAAAATAGCATGAAATACAAACTGTGTAGTGATCAAAAAACTTGCTAGAAACAGGGACTTATCTTATGTAAAGTGACCTTCATATAGCGCCGCAGACTGCTTATGGCTTTATGTAAAATAAGCCCTGTGAAGCGCTATGTTTGCCTATTCCAGAGGCACAAATATCAGACAACATGTGGTTAGGGCAGCCCTCCCGGAAGAGATATCAAATGCCACTGTAGGACAGACTCCATGTGGTAAATGTACCTTCTGTGCGCAAGCACACAGAGGTATAGAATGGCAGGACCAGAATAGTGGCATTAAAATTATCAGTAAATTTGAAGTGGATTGTAGTACAGATTATGTAATCTATGCTCTCCAATGTCCATTCGAGAAAATATATGTTGGTCGCACCAAGCGCAAGATTAGGACGCGTCTCACAGAACATAGAAGCCGCATCAATAATAAAGACATAAAAGCGCCGACTTTACAACATCGTATTAATGCAGGACACAATTTTGATGACTTTATATGGATAATTTTGGAACATATCCCTCCCTCCTGATGAGGAGGAGATCGAGCATCCATTCTGAATTTTAAAGAGAATCAATGAATTTATCACCTTCATTCCGTTGAACCAACCAGTCTTAATGATAAAATAGAGTGGTTTTCTTTGATATAATGAATGTGGGATTTCCCAAGTAGTGTTCATTCTAAGATGGCTTCCACAGCGCACGTCATATACCCTTAATAGGTATACTCAGCTCACATACGTCATTTCCGGCTGTCAATCTTTTCAGTCGGTGGCATCCCCTTTAAAAATGGTGGCCGGAGAGCGGCCGCTTGTCAGTTAAAGGCATGTAACTCTCATTATGACAGGTAGCTCACAGCACTGTACAAGTAAGTACAGCGGACCTAGTTCTCTTCCGCCTCTGATAAACCATACTACTTGATAAAACCTTTTGTCTCACATTAATTTGATTTGCTTATGTTGCAGCATTTAGAGATGCCAAGTAGTTAGCTGACAGCACTATCAGATTAAGTAAGTGAGCTTTCCATTTAGCCACCTTTAAAAACGATGTAACAGTTGGTTTAAAGGTCATTCTTTCCTTTATTGCACAGATCAATCCACTACAGTCTACACACATAGATGCCGAGTCACCCTGAAGAAGGAGTGGTTAACTCCGAAACATTGCAGTGTCGGATGGACCTCGGATCATAAAATGAAGTCATTGCATTGTGGACTGTTTTCAGATAAGTACATTCGATAGCTTCGATATGAAGAATCTATGAACTCTATAAAATATAAGTGACCAATGATTATGAGCCCTAGCGCTTCACAGGGCTTATTTTACATAAAGCCATAAGCAGGCTGGGGCGCTATATGAAGGTCACTTTACATAAGATAAGTCCCTATTTATAGCAAGTGTTTTGATTACTATATGATCTTGAAGACGGAGCATGTCAGAGATTTGCTGAACATTCCTTCAGAAGGCATTGTCTGTGAAGGAGCATGCTATTTGAACTCACTCTGTGTTTCTAGTTCATTTTTCCCAAACAACTTTTTCTTTGTCGCCCATTTTAGACTGTCACCGTGCCAGTCACACAATAGAGGAAAGCAGCCAGCTCTGGGTCAGAGCAGATTTGTGTTGATTGCTGTTATTTTTTTTTTTCCTTTGTGATGACTGGAAGCAAACTTGCAGAGCTGCAACTGATTTTGTCTCTGCCTGGGCAGTGTGAGCAGTGGGCACAAGATGACCATTGAAGGCAGGGCAGAGACTGAAGCATACCAAGTTGTATTATGGAGTCTGCCACTAAGCTCAACAGTGACAGAACTGCTGCATAGTGTATGACACTCAGTGCAGCATAGTCTCTGTTTTGCCCGCACATACACATTAGCATGACACAGTCAGTGGGCATGCAGCCCCTCCACAATCTTAGCTTTGGTTGACGACAAGCCCCTGTATATAGTAAACATGGGCTTTACGCATCTGCTGCATGTGTTAGCCCCCCCAATGACAAAGTCCTCTCCAGGACTTCATTTTAGAAGAGTGCTATCCCCATCCTGTACAATCTGTGCTGTCATCACATGCAGGCACAGTTGGTTAAGGAAGAGGGGAGTACCTTGCATTTCACCCGCAATATCTGGATCAGCATGAGTGCTATACATGCTTACCTCTCCTTGATGGCACACTGGTGGGACGAGACAGATAGCAGCTCAAATGGGGTTAGAACATCAGGGTGCAGGGGGGATTTGCTGCACACCCAGTTGTTGCAAAGCCCCCATACCTCATACAATATTCTGTCAGCCATAAGAAAAATGCTGGAGGGTTGGCAACTGGATCGGAGAGGCAGGCGTTTTTTTTCAGGTATGTTTTTTTTTTTTTGTGACAGAGAGTGACATCAATAATATAAGAACATGCCATACTGGGTCAGACCAAGGGTCCATCAAGCCCAGCATCCTGTTTCCAACAATGGCCAATCCAGGCCATAAGAACCTGGCAAGTACCCAAAAACTAAGTCTATTTCATGTTACCATTGCCAGTAATAGCAGTGGCTATTTTCTAAGTCAACTTAATTAGTAGCAGGTAATGAACATCTCCTCCAAGAACTTATCCAATAGGGGTGTGCATTCATTTCCTACATATTGGTAATCCGCAACGTATAGGGCCATATTTGTTCTATTCGTGAGGAAGCGAAATGTATCGTGATTCCCAATGAATACAACAAATCTTCACCGAATTATTCGGCCGTCTAAAGGAGCGAATTTAAACAAACCCCCCACCCTCCTGACCCCCCAAGACTTACCAAAACTCCCTGGTGGACCAGTGGGGGGTCCGGGAGCCATCTCCAGCACTCACGCCCTTGGCTGCCGGTATTCAAAATGGCGCCAATAGCCTTTGACCTTACTATGTCACAGGGGCTACCGGTGCCATTGGTCAGCCACTGTCACATGGTAGGAGCAATGGATGGCTGCAAATTTGATTATCTCACTCGTCGTATTTCTGGAATTTGTTGCCAGAGGATTTGGTTAGTGCAGTTAGTGTAGCTGGGTTCAAAAACGGTTTGGATAAGTTCTTGGAGGAGAAGTCCATTAACGGCTATTAATCAAGTTTACTAAGGGAATAGCCACTGCTATTAATTGCATCAGTAGCATGGGATCTTCTTAGTGTTTGGGTACTTGCCAGGTTCTTGTGGCCTGGTTTGGCCTCTGTTGGAAACAGGATGCTTGGCTTGATGGACCCTTGGTCTGACCCAGCATGGCAATTTCTTATGTTCTTATGTTCTTAAAAAGAGATAGGTGTGGATTGCCCCCTGGGGCATCATGATAAGGTAGTGATGAGGCAACTGGTATCAATTCTGAAGCACAGCCCTGGATAGGATCAACCTTAGAGTAAATATTCTGAAGGAAAGTTAGAGGGCTTCCGTCACAAGAGAGAATGGAAGCAGATGTGTTGCAATTTATGGACTCCTTGCAGCAGCAGTTGCAAGAAAGACTGAAACACTCACAGGAAACAATACATACATGCTTTGTATAAATAGTGATGCAGAGGTGTAAGAGTATCTTGCCCTCCATCACTCCATCTCACATTCATGAAAGAGATGTTGGTATCTAGGGTGCATAGTGGGGAAAGGTTGGCCACTTCAGAGAGTAGTGCAAGTAGGAACAGCACCCTTTCAGTGATCACTTCCTCTTCCACCTCAATAAGCCAAAGCATGTTGCCTGAAAAGAACCATCTATTCTGGCAGCTGGCAAGAGATACCTTCAGCCTATCCCAACAAAGGAGATCACAACAGAAATTTGGGACAAATGCTATCTCATAGAGCCCATTGAGGACAAGGAAACAAATGTGCTGGCATACTGGGCACAGAAATCCACGGTCTGGTCAGATCTATGCACGGAGGTTCAGTGATATCTTTCCTGCCTACTAACTAGAGAAAAGCATTACCCGAATCTTTCGGTTTGGGCTTCGTTTTCGGCCCACCGCAGGAAATTTAGTTTTTCTCGTGGTTCAGGCTTTTCTTTTTCGTGGGACCCGAAATTTCAGGTTAACACGCACTAACATTTTAACGTTAGCGCACATTAACTCCCGTTAGTGCACACTAACCCGAAAACTGAATTTTCCCGAAATTTCGGGAAAAATTCCTTCTGTTTTTGGGGTCCCCAAACCAGGACGAATTAGGCAATTTCATTGAAATTGCCTAATTCATCCAAAAAGATTGCACATCCCTACTACTAACCAGAGTGCCCACTGAATGTATATTCTCAATGCCAGGGGACATTGTGAGCCCTCATATTTCAAGCCTGGCTCCAAGATTGATGGACAAGCTGGACTTTTTGAACATCAATCTACCTTTTCCTGGGTTTCCAGAATTTCAATATGAATGGTAAGGTGACTGAAATCATCTTGAAGTCCTTGCTACCTATCTGATTACCTGTCATGCTCCTAATATCCTACTACTATGTCTACCTGCCATGCCTCTGATATATCAACTTCAGAGTATTGCTACTAACATGTTTACCTGCTAAGCTGCTGATATACTACCTTAGGGACTTGATACCCAATTCCTAACCATCATATTCTTTTTGAATGCCGTGGGAAACACTGCTATACTTCTAAGTAGCCAGAAACACGCCACTGTGCCTGTTTTACTTCATTTCACCTTCGAGGTGTCATTAAAAATGCTGTTGCATTTCACAAGCTTTACAAGGGTAGCCAGAGAAATGCCATGGTGCCAATTACGTTTTCAAGAGTAGCCAGAGAAATGCCACAGTGCTGCTTTCCTTTCACTATATTTTCAAGGTTATTTTTCAGGAGATGTGTACTGTATTAAACTAATAAAACAAACTGCTCTGTCCCAAAGATGTGATTGTTTTCCATTCCTCCTGATGCAGCTACTGTACGAAACACAACTGTTGTTTTTCAACTGAGCATTCTTTTTGTTATTTGTGTTTGAAATAAATGGACAAGTGAGCAACAAAAAAGAACAGTTTGTTTTGCCTCACATCTTTTTTATCCCATTTTAAGCTGCATGTGTGTGTTCTTTACTCCACCTCTGTTTTATGTATACTCCTGAAATACCACTTTAGAAATCTTGATGTTACTGATCTACCTACTTGCCTTGCCCTTGACATACCACTTTGGGTATAATGCCACTAGTATCTCTATCTGACATGTCTATAATGTACAAGCATGGGAGTTTAGATGCCTTCATGTTGTGTCCTGTTTGGATCTCAAAATTGTGCTTCCCTCTATTTATTGGTTACACTGGAGTGTTTTTTCCCAGAAAAAAAAAATCTGTTTCTCTTCTCACCCTACCTTGTATAGTTTTCCATCCTGTCTAGGCCTTAGTGATGTTTTGTGATTCCCTACACTGTACACCTTGGTGGTTTACATTTATTTGTACTGTTTCTTATACACCAGTCTGTTTGCTTATGGTGATTTATACATCTTTATGCTCTTTGCAATTCACTGCATTTTATCCCTTTTTGGTTTAGATATCTTTGTGCTGTTTGCTATTTATTGCACTCCACATCTTGCTGATTTAGACAACTTTGTGCATTGTGAGATTCATTGCACTCTGCACCTTTGTGGTTTAGATATCTTTTTTCTGATTGCGATTCACCACACTCCATGCCTTGGTATTGTCTCCTAGAACAGCTAAAAATGGAATATTACCTATTATGTTTTGGAAAGATGAAAACAAAAAATCTCTTCTACAAAGCTTTCTCTACCTAGTTACACAAGGGATTATAGCATACCTTACTATGGTTGATGATTTGCAACATTTTGCTGTTATGTTTATGATTTTAATGTTTGTTTTTAATTTAATTTTTGTTTGTTTAGTCTAGGGATTATATTAATTATTGTACTATTTGTAAGTTACTGTGTTCTTATTATGTATGTAATTTCTTATTCCTACTAAGATCTGTAGATTAGAGGGCTATACATTTGTAAACATAAATACATAAATGTTGATTCCATTGTGCTGTTAGCAATTAACCACATTCCATGCCTTGGTGGTTCAGATACCTTTGTGCTGTTTGTAATGAAATAAACTCCACTCCTTGGAAATATAGATTCTTTTGTGCTGTTTGAAATGGACAATAATCAATGACTTGTTTTGTAGACACCTTTCTGCTGTTTGCAATTGTTCACACTCTACAACTTGAGTATCTAGATATCTTAGTGTTCTTTGCAATTCAACATATTCCACACCTTGGAGGTTTTCACACCTCAGTACTGTTTATGATTCCTGGTACTGTATACCTTGGAAGTATAGACATTTGTCCTGTTTGCGATTCCCTGCACTGAATGCCATGGGGGTATAGATATCTTTGTGTTGTTTGTTTTTTTCTGATACTGTACATCTTGGGGTATAGATACATATATACTGTTTGAAATTCCCTGCATTGTACATCTTGGGAGTTTTGATACCTCTATACTATTTGTAATTCTCTGCATTGTATGTCTTTGGGGTATTGACATATCTTCTGTACTGTCTGAAATTCCCTGCATTGTATGCCTTGTAGGTTTTGACACGTCTGGCTATTTGTGAATCCCATTACTATACACTTTGGAGGTTTTGATGCCTTTGTGATGACCTGCACTCATAACTTTGGGGGTTTTCATGCCTTTGTGATGTTTGAGACTCCCTGCAATCTACACCTTCCTTTGTGTTGTTTTGATTCCTTGTGCACTACACCTTTTATTAATTTATTAATGTATACATGTGTATTCTACTGATCTACAAATCCTCTTAAGAGTCTTGCTGCCATTCTGCCATGCACCTGATGAATATGCTTAGGGATATTGCTGCCACTTTGCCTATCTGCCATGCCCCTGATGCTACATCATGGGAGTGCCACTCTGTCCTACAGCCTTTCAACTAATAAACCATGCTAAGGATCTTGCTGCCAATTTGCCTACCTGCCATAACTAAACGCTACACCTTGAGGGTGTTTCTGCCAATCAGCCTTTTTGCCATACCCCATAGGGACATGCATTCATTTTAAAAGAATTTGCAAAATGCAATGAATAAAGGGCAACTTGTTTAATTTGGGGGGCCATGAATGGAGGAGCCCCCAAATTAAATGAATTTTATCTGCTTAAGTCATATAATACTTCCAGTCAGGGCTAAGCCAGAAGCTGGGACCTCATCTAGGGCATAGGCTGAGGCCCTTAAGCAAGGACTGTGGCCTAGGCCTAAGCACAACACTGGGTTCTGGGCCTAGGCCCAGCCCAAAGCCAGGCCCTCTGCCAACACCTGAATAAAGGTCTAGAATACCTCAAAAGATTAGCTGATCTATTGGTATCCGAAGCGCAACCTGGCCAGGTCCTGACACCAGGATCTTGGCCTAGGCTGGAGCCTGGGCCCAGGCACAATGCCATGGAGCAGTCCAGATACCAGGTTGTGGCACATGAGCCTCTGCCTAGTTCCAGGCACAATGCCAGAGCCTGGCCTGGAAGCCGGGTATAAACACCTGGGCTTTGACCTAGCCCAAGGCCTGGGCCCAACCTCATCAACAGGGCCTAGCCTGGAGGCTGGAACCCGATGCCCGGGCCTTGACCTAAGGTCAGACCCAGGCCCTTGAGTCACACCTCAGAGGTCCTCTTCTTAGGTCTTCTGTCTTCTTTCTTCTAATGATGCCATCTGATGGGGAATGCCAGAGTTAATAAACTCTGGCACATCCTCCCCAGTGATTGGTGCCATTTTGCTGTAGGACAATGCTGTATAGCAATGCTGTTGAGCAAAATGGTGCACCACTGAGGAAGATGCACCAGAGTTAATTTACTTTGGTGTTTCCCCAACAGATGGCATTGTTAGAGGAAAGAAGAAAGAAGACAGAAGAACTAAAAAAGGACATCCAAGGCCTGGGCTCCTTGCTTGGGCCTAACCTTACAACAAGTCCAGGTCGCAGCTTCTGGCTAAGACCCTGGCATCAGTTCCTGGCCTCCAGGCTGGATCGTAGCATCGGACTTGTGCCCGAGCCTTGGCCTAGGCTAAAGCCCAAGTGTTAGAAACCAGTTTCTGGACCAGGTCCTGGTATCAGGCCTGAGACTAGGCAGAGGCACACCAGCAATGTTACCTGGCCTCTGGACTGGGCCCTTGCATCAGACTTGGGCCCAGGCTCCGGCTTAGGCCAAGACCAAGAAGTTATGCCTGGGTCTGAGTCATGTCCCAGGCATTGGTACACAGCCTACAGATTGAGCCCCAGCATCAGGCCTGGGTCTGTGCTGAGGCCTTGGTATCAGTACCCAGCCTTCATACTTGACCCCTGTGCTGGATCGGTCTATATCAAGTCAAAGGCATTAGGACTCAGTCTCCATACCAGCCCTGGCAGAGGGGCCTGGGCCCTGGTTCTGATCTTGGCTGAGGCCTAGGCATCTAGACCCAACCTCCAGGCCTGGGTCTGGACTTTGTTCGAGGTCTTGATATCCAGCTTAGGCCCCCCCAGCATCAGGCCCAGGCCAACAAGCCTCAGTCTTGTGTAGGTCTTTGGCCGAGGTCATGGCAACCTACTGCAGCCTCAGCTTAGACAAGCCTGATAATTTGGCCTGGGCCTAGGCCTTACCAGACGATCCCCACTGAACTGGCTAAGTGAGGACTAGGGGGAATCCTAGCCCTGAAAGTTTTCCAGGTGGTAGGGATGTGTGGTGGGTCAAGAGGGCTTGGGAGATCCTGTTTCCTTTTTTTGTTTGCTTTTGGGTTGTTTATTTTTTTTTGTTTTTAATGTTTGATTCCTTTTTTTTTTTTTTTTTTTTTTTAATGAAAGAAACAAATCAAACATTAAATGAAATGCTTGGGGGAATAAAACTCCCGAAAATGAACGAAGAAACAAAAAACATTTTTTACCCCTGCATATCCATAATATCCTAAACCTTTCACCTTTGGGCTCTTTCTTCCACTCAGTCTTGCTCCAGTTCTTCTCCAGGTTTGCACCTTGTGGATTATGCCCCCACACTCTACAACTTGGTGGTCCTGCTGTCTCTTTGCCTTGATGTTATACCGCTCATGCTATATCTTGAGGTTCTTTCTGCCACTAACCCTTGCTGCTTATCCAGACATTACATCTGGGAGGTCTTGGATGCCATTCTGCTTTGCTGCTATACCCCAGACTCTTTACCTTGGTCTGTTCTTGCCACTGTAGGTGGCTATTTTGCACTTCTTATTGTGCCTTGGAGTTTTCATACCACATTTAGCCTTGCTTTGTCCCTATGTCAATGCTTACATTTTTATTTCCAACTCCCCCTTCATAGTGTCTTAAGATGTTTATGCCATACTTGGTGACACTTTGCCCCTCTTGTGCTGCCTTTGGATGCTAATGCTGCTGTTATCAGTACCCTCTTTTGAAGCCTTTGTGTGTTCTTGACACTTTTGCTCCTGTTTTGCTCCTCTGAAGGTGCTTTGGAAAACTACTGACACTGCTGGTACCCTTTTCCCCCTTTATAGTGCCATAGGGTATTCATGCCACTTTTGCTCCATTTTGCTGCAGTCTTGGTGCCTTGGAGTTTTCTTCTCCCTATTGATATTGTCTACCCACAAGAATCTTTAGAATAGATTAGAAAACACCAATTTTGAAGCTCAAAATAGGCTGTGTTGCCTTCCCCATTGAATTTAATTGGAAATAATGAATTAAAGAAATCAAAATGTTTGATCATTTGAAACTAATGAAAGAAGAGGAGACATCCTACAAACAAACCAACCGAAACAATTATTTTGCCTCGTCACATCCCTAATCATTACTCTATTTCAATTCAAAACAAAAGTGACATTTCACTGTTAAAGGTTTGTTTTTATTTGATAAATAGTTGATTTTTGTACTTGGTAAATGTTATATTTGCATATAGTTTAAATATTACTTAAAAAGAAACAACATGAATGGTTTTCAATAAAAAAAATAGTCTTTTTTTCCGGATACTCAGAGATGTGAGTCTTCATGCAAATTTATGAAAACTTGCTAGAGAATTGCTGCAGAATTTTGAAAACTCTGCCACAGGAAATTGGAGGCTCTCGGCATAATTTTTTATTCACATTATGGGGCTTTTGTTAGAATGTGATATCTTTTCACTGGACCAACACAATATCTATTGCAATCCATGAGCCTTTGGACCCTATCAGGCATCTTCTTAAGAACTCTGATTTAATTTAAAATAATATATATCATAATTTTTGTGGCTTAACCAATATTTTATTTATTTATTTATTTATTTATTTAGAGTTAACATGCCTTTTCATTGTTCATTCAAGGAGAATTACATTCAAGTATAATTCCTACGTTCCTATCCCCAGAAGGCTTACAATAAGGGCCCGATGTAATACTCCCTGTTTTAAGGCTGGCACTGAAATACAGCACACAGTTTGTTAATGCAGGCATTAAAAAAAAAATCAAAACTTCTGATACATTAAACAAATGGTTGGCTAATGCATCAGGGGTTGAAAATGAACACCAATATTAAGCTAAAGAATATAAGTCCCACAGTGAGGATGTGTTAAATCTACTCTTGCTAGATTATAAGTCAGTAGACCCCCGGGTTTGCAAAAGGTAATCTTGTTTTTGAGAGATATGGTCTCCATTCGTCACTGTGCTCCCTGGGGAAATAAGAAATAAGATCCATTTTTTATTGTGCTGTTGACACTTGAGATTAATCTTGACTCTTGAGTTTTCTTTTGAAATTGCTATTGAATACTCTATAAAAGTGACACTGAAATTGAAACTGATACTAGTCTATGATTCTTAGCCTGGGTTGTTATTTTTCATATAAGGGGGAAGAGGGTTGAGGATGGGATGGGATGGAAGGTAAGATATGACCATTTTGACATATGATACAGTATCAGATGTTATGCTGTTTGAATGTTTACTGATGATGGATTGGATATTGTTTTGTCCAAATTAAAATGGTCTACAAATATATTTGAGAAAATAAAAGCACAAATACTAACATGTGCACTCAGCACCTCTGAGCATACATTTGAAAGGGGAGGCAGAGAATCTCTTGGTCAAGGTTTAATGACGCATAGAACATTTTGTGCACGTAGAAGTTTTTGTATGTGCAGTGCGAGCACAGCCATATTTTGTGTGCATAATGCCTGAGCACTAGAGGGAAGGACCTGGATACACCAATGACACCTAGTAACATTTAGAAACCTGCAAAAAAGGGCACACACTACTTCCCACTAGTGCAAAGGATTTCTTACAAGTTAAGTCAACCTTCCACCTTCTCACCAGACAGAGAAACCTAAGCCTTTTCCTAGGGAAGTTCCCACCCTGACTATAGCATGCAGGCACCAAAGAATGAGGAATAGGATGCCTGGTGAGAAATCTGAACTTGCTGAGGTGGGTTTCCTTCTGTGATGTTATTTATTTTAGTTGTATTTGCACTGTAGTGTATGGACCCTAGTGATCCCGTGCTGTTAAAGAGCTTATCAAGATGAGAGACTGCGCGAAGGTGAGGGGGAGCAGGGAAGTGAATGGCACTGAATTGAGTTTCCTTCAATTTTGCAGTTCCAAATTGAATGTTTGCCTCTGGCTGCAGCTGCACCGGGAACTAGTAAAGTGAAAAAGCTCCCCGTCTTCTCCTGATTAACTTGCTGATCTTTGGCAGGAAGCCAGTTTTAAGCCTCAGGCAGGGGGATATATGTTTAAAGAATAGGATCTGTTTTCCCGAGAGGAATAGGGAAGGTCCACAGCCTGAAATTTGTTGAAGCGTTACTTTTGTCAAGGCAAATCAAGGGGAGAGGGGAAAGCAGACCTGGGGGGAGGAAACCCCCATTTCTAACACCGTAACCCACATCTGGAAACTTTACTGCTCACCAGCAGTAAAATTTGCAGTGCTAGGAATCAATGATTTAAGATAGTGCATCTCTCTGCACTGAGAGGTAATAGCTAATGCCTTCATTAGCATGGGATTTCCAGAGCTTTCGATGCACATTTTTTGTTTTAAATGCTCCTTGTTGCATCTGAAGTAAAGTTTGTGCACAAAATATGTGCACATAACTGAGGGTTAGCATGTGTTCTCTACCCAGTGCACCTTATTGAATCCTGGCATCCATGGTTTTCAGCCTACTGCTCTAACTAACTACTAGGTTTAGGCTGCTCCTATGGTAATAAGGATTCCTGTACAATAAGTCTGTGTTTCAAAAAACTATCAAGCTAAGTGGATATCTGAGGTAATGGGAGAAAAAGTGACACAAGGAGTAGCAGGAAAAAGTGGGGATTTGAATCCCAGCTTCCCTGGTTCTCAACTCCTTGTTCGAACTACTGTGCCACTACTGAAAAATAGTCAGAAGCAGAACTACAGTAAGTGACTACTTCAAACCATTCCTTTGGTCAGTGTGCAACCTACAAGGTTTCAGCTCAGGCTGAACATTTACTGGGAAATCCTCACACTGTTCAAGATTCGTAGTACTGTCAGCTGCGCAAATTAACTGAATATATGGATATATCTAGATAGTGGAATTTTTCCTCCTGTTATAAAGAAGATGCTTGACCCAGCCTAGATGATATCAACTGTGCCCTACAAAGATTTACTGTACTGTATACATTTTTTAACTCTCCCATCCCCTCCCCCCCAAAAAAAAAATCTCAGAATATAGACCATTTTTCTAATTCACAAGTCTTACAACTTCTAGCAATGTCTGTGGCCCTGATTTTTGCCTATTTTACTATAGGGAAATGGATCTTATGAGATCACTATAACTGTGTGATTGTCTGTCCCCTCCCCTCAATAACCTTTAAACCATTCATTCTCTTTCATTCACATTTTGCCACAAGCAGTAGAATACATTAGTGATCCCACAGCTCACACGTTTTATTTTCCCTAAATGACTTTGATGCTTCAGTTTACAATTTTCAGTCTGATCTTTCCGATTTTGAATCATTTCAGAACAGATTATAGTAACAGCAATAACAATCAAAGAATATACCAAAGAGCTCATTAGAGCACCAGTGTTAAGTAAATTCAATACATAATTTAAAAAAAATGTACTATTACACTGGTACAATAAATGTAATCAGTAATAAAATAAATTCTATCTCCAATCAACCCACAACTCTTCTTTAGAAATCACACTGTTTTGGTGTTGGAGTGCTCTTCACTCATCTGATGATGTCTACCAGAAATTTTTTTTTTGTTATAAGTATTTTATTGAGTTTAAACACAACCAAAAAAGAATACACAGCACACCGCCAACAAGGCGTGAAATCTGAAATATGCAACAGAAAATACGGGTGCTACATTAACAGCAATCGTTGAAACGATCAGCCACGCAATGGCGTTCACAAACTCTTTTATCCCCCAACCCACCCCCCCAGTTCCCCTTGATACCCGGTCATAATAGCTGTTACATCAGGTATAAGCAGATCGGCAGTGAAGCAAACAATTTTGTAGGGGTCAAAAGGAAATTTAAATCAAATTTAATCTGGGTCACAAATATATCTAAGAGTTCTGAGGCCAGCTCAGCAGCAACCAGGTCGCCCTGGGACAGGCTGAAAACTAACAGCCCCTGAAGACCCAAATAGTGTGAAGGATGAGCCACTCGAAGGGAAAACTATGTAATACGGAAGCTTACAGCAGAAATGACCAGGAACTCTGATGAGACTGCAGGCGGTTATGTTGAAGTGCCGTCAGGTAGTCAAGCCGCTTATGGTGCTGTAACAGCGTTCGTATTTCGTCGATGGTCGGTATCCTAGCACTTTTCCAAAACTTAGCAATCAAAAGTCGTGACGCAACCCAGACATGCTGACAGAATTTCTGCTGACTCCTGTCCAGGCCTTCAACTGGGCTATTGAGGAGCACCACTTTACTGGATAAAATGATGGGGGCTCCGCAGCCTGCGAACAAGCCAGGTCTGGACCTCTCCCCAAAAGGCCTCTATTTTCGGGCAAGTCCACCAAACGTGATAATATGATCCTCTATTTCCACAATCCCGCCAGCAATTCGGCGATAAGCGGGGGAAGAAAACATGTAATCGCTCTGGAACCAGGTGCCAGCGATAAAGAAGTTTGTAGGAATTTTCTTGGAGCCGGGCCGATATAGAGCTACGGCTCACCCGGAGGTAGATTTGCTCCCATTCCCTGGGCGTTAAAGCTTCTCCAATGTCAGTTTCCCATTGACGTATATGTGATAGTTTTGGGGTCTCTGAATTATTCAGCAGTCCATATAGCTTAGAAGCCACTTTGGTCAATTTGTCCGCACCCCGACAATAATTTTCAAAAAGAGATCGAGTAGGTCTCAAATCCTGTCGTCGCAGAAGAGCTTGTAGAAAATGGCGAACCTGAGCATACGGGAGATATTCAGTCGTGGCAATGCCGTACTGTATGTGTAACTGCGGGGGCTGCAAGAACTGGCCACCCTGATAAAAGTCTCCAATGTGCTGAAGTCCTGCCTGGGCCCAAGAGGAAAATGAAGGCGAAGTGTATCCCGCTGGAAAATGCTGCGTATGATATAGTGAGGATTGATAATAATAGGAAAACCGCCCCACCAGCTTAACCTTCCATGAGTCCCAGATCATTAGAGTCGTATGAAGGGCCCACGGGATACAGGCCGTTGGTCTCCAGGTACTCCTTGGTTGCCAGAATAAGGCAGGGAGCGACATAGAACCCAAAAGGGTTTGTTCAACTTGAGCCCATTGTTTGGGAGCCTCCTTTTTATGTATGTCTACAATCGCCTTGAGCTGCGCTGCAACGTAATAATTCATAAGATTCGGTACCCCCAAACCTCCAGTCTTTTTGGGAAGGAACATGGTTTGGCGAGCAACTCGGGGCGGCCTACGCCGCCAGATAAAGTCAAAAATTTTCTTTTGGAGATTTTTCAACATTGCAGAAGTCAGGTAGACTGGCAGAGTGGAAAACAGGTAAAACAGTCTAGGCAAAACGTTCATTTTAATAATCGCTATTCTGCCCAGCCATGAGAAGGGTCTCTGGTACCATTGGAGTAAGTCCCGGTCAAGAGCCTTGAGAAGAGGCACATAATTAAGTCGATGAAGGTCCTCTAAAGAGGCGTTAAGGTAGATGCCCAAGTATTTAAGAGATTTCTTAGCCCATTTGAACGAGTAGGCATTTCTGATGTTGGTCACTGTGGTAGCGTCTAGATTAATATTGAGGAGTTCGGACTTATCAAGGTTTACTTTAAATCCGGAAACCTTGCTGAAGGCCGCCATCTCTTGCTGTACTGCGCCCAAGGATATCAGTGGATCAGCCAGAGTAAACATAATATCGTCCGCAAATAACGATATCGTATATTGCGTGCCCATTAGGTCGATTCCTTTAACAAGAGTCGATTGCCGTATGCGAATGGCAAAGGGTTCAAGGAAGAGAGCGAACAGAAGCGGGGAGAGAGGGCATCCCTGCCTAGTTCCTCGCTCAATCTCGAAACACGGGCCATATCGCCCGTTGACCTTGACCGTAGCTTTCGGAGAGTGGTACAGCTGATGAAGCCACTGGGTGAAATAATCCCCAAAGTTCATATGTTGCAGCACCTGGAACAGGTAAGACCAATGGACAAGGTTGAAGGCCTTCTCCGCATCAATTGCTAATAAGACCGCTGGGATAGTCTCTCTCTTCACCCACCATATGAGGTCCAATATCTTCCTGACATTGTCCGCCGCCATTCTTTGCGGGATAAATCCCACCTGATCTGTATGTATAAGGGCCGGTAAGAACCTATTCAAACGCTGAGCCAGGATGCGAGCCAGAATCTTCAGGTCTTGATTGATGAGGGAAATGGGCCTATACGACCCGCATAAAGTGGCATCTCGACCCGGCTTGGGTAAGACAGTAATACCTGCCGTGTTCGCGTGGGCATGAAAGGAGCCTCCATCTCGAATATAGCTAAATAGAGACACCATGGGTCCAGCTATCTCATCAACCATCGCTCGGTAATATTCGCTAGAAAAACCATCGAGGCCCGGGGATTTTCCGCTAGGTAGGTGCTTAATAACGTCCCGAATCTCTAGTTCCGTAATAGGCGCATCCAGCACTTCCTTCTGCGCTTCAGTAAGACCTGGTAACGGCATATCAGTCAGATATTCTTGGATGTCGGCCAGCTGAATGGTGGAATCAGCACTGTAAAGCTGTGCATAAAAGTCTACAAAACTCTGCCGAATGTCATCGGGAGCGGTGGTACTCTGTCCATTGGCAGCTGTTATCTTCGGGATCATACTCTGGAGCATGGTTTTTTTCAGCTGCTTAGCTAGTAGTTTACCAGCTTTGTCTCCCCCTTCATAATAGGCTTGCTTAGTTTTCTCCAACTGGAAAGCTGTGCGGTCCGCATGAATCTGAGCCAGTTGGTGTCGCGCTTCAGAGAGTTTAGAATATGTTTTAGGAGACAAATTCTGCATATGTAGTTTGGATAAACGCTCAATCTCCCCCTGAAGCATCAGACTAGCAGCATCACGGTCCTTTTTAAGGGCTGTCGCTCGAGCAATGCAAAGTCCACGGACAACCGCTTTTGAACATTCCCAGGTCGTGCTAAAGGGAACTTCAGGGCTAGTGTTGAGTGAGAAGTATTCGCGCACATTCACAAGAAGCGACGTCCGAAAGGCCTCTTCCTTCAAGAGCGAGGTATTTAACTTCCAATAAGTCCGGCCCCCCAACCCGGCTTCATCTTGTAGGTTCAGAGTAACCGCTCCATGATCGGACCACGTAATGGGTAGAATATCCGTGCCCAAAACTCTAGGCATGAGGCATTGGTCCAAAAGAAAAAGATCTATACGTGAGTAGGAGCCATGGGGAGTGGAATAGAAAGTGAAAGTCCTCTCCGTAGGATGATGAAAGCGCCAGATATCGGTCAGATTCCAATCATGCGTCAATCGATGAAAAGCATCCCTGAGTTTCCGGCCCGGGCGTGTTACCTGGGGGTTCACGGAGCGGGAGGTGTCCAGGGCCGGGTTTAACGTAGCATTAAAGTCGCCGCCGATCAATAAAAATCCCTCCGCCTCCTTTTTTAGCAGCTCCAAAATTCACTTCCAATACGCTGGCTGATCCTGGGCTGGTGCATAAATGGAAAGCAGGGTGAATATAGAAGTGCTGATTTTAATCTTAAGAAGAACATAGCGCCCTAGAGGATCCAGGCACTTCCCCAAAAATTCAAAAGTAGTCCCAGCAGAAATCAAGATCCCCGTGCCGGCATATCTAGCATTTTTGCATGCCGCAGCCAGAAACATGTGTGGAAAATCCCTAGACCTTAGCAGATGCTCATGGCGCTTGCGGACATGTGTTTCTTGTAACAGGGCAAAAGCCACCTTGCGGTCTTTTAGCTCCCTAAAGAGCAGGTCTCGCTTCCCTCGAGTGTTCAACCCCTTCACATTAAGGGAGAAAAAGTTAATCATGATAATACATTAAGGGAGACTTCCCCCTCACCCTTTTGGCTTGGGAAACCTGTCCCATTGTGACCAGAAAGGAACAAGGCATACAAAATATCCCTCACAAAAGGCAAATCCCACATATTTGTCAAGCATATAAAGTTATACCGGGTAAATATTCCCCAAAGCTGGAATCCAGGCATGCGCTGCCCTGGATTCTCTCCTGCGAGTGTGGTCTCCCTGATACCAAGAGACCGCACAACCCCCCCCCCTCCCCCCATATCTCGCTATCACACAACAAAATTAAGCATACAGCAAGATTAGAGAAAGCATTAGATACAGTCAACACACATTAGCTGTGATACATCAGCGAACAATAGAAAACACTGGTCCCCCCTCGTAAGCAGGAAGGCTACCAAAAAGGGTGCAATTGTCCGGGCCAACTCCGGCTGTATCATGCGGTCACCCCTGGTCTGATAGGTGCTCCTCAGGAGGCGTCGGCCGTTCTCTCTTTCGCCTTGCCTTTCCCACCGTTTGCCATGGGGGTCTCACCGCCAGAGGCACCTGACGCTGAGGCGGGGGGAGATTAGGTAGCTGCAAGTCCAGGCCCGCTTGTGCAAAGATCTTCACTGCCTCCTCAGTCGATTTTAGCCGATAGGTGATCCCCTGACGTTGAAATGTAAGGGCAAAAGGAAATTGCCAGCGATAGTGCACATCCGCAGCTCTCAGCGCCTGGGTAACCGCCCGAAGATCGTAGCGCTTCTTTAATGTACTAGGTGCCAAGTCCTGAAAGAACGAAATATCCAAGCCTTTCCAGGCCCAGCTACGTTTGGTGCGTACAATAAGCATTATTTTCTCCTTTTGGGAGTAGCGTTGAAAATTAACTATAAGATCACGTGTGCTATTAGGACGCCGCGGGCCCAAAGACCGGTGCGCCCGTTCAATTTGCAAGTCGCCAACTGCCACGTGGTCCGTGGCGCTGTCTGAATTGTCCCCCTGCTGCAGCATGAAGGTGCAAATGGCTCGAGCTGTAAGTGAGCAATCTTCAAAATCAGAAGTCTCAGGGACGCCTTTGATTCTAATATTAGACCGGCGGCTGCGGTTCTCTAAGTCTTCCAGCTTTTCTTGGAGAAAGCTAATGTCCCGCTGGGCGCCCTGAGTGGTTTGCGTCAGGTCACGTATCGCCATCGCATGGCCCGCAATTTCAATGTCCATCTCATCAGTGCGCTGATGCAAGGCCCGCAACTCCTCTCTAACCTCCGCAAACGAGTGGAGCAGTTCTTCCTTAGATTGCTTCATTTCGGCCCGGAGCTCAATAAACCAGTCCCGAATCAAATTAGTAGCAGGAAGTTCAGCTTCAGGGGCCGACTTACTGATAGCGTGCGGCGGGGATAGGAGTGGGGCCTCTGGCTCGGGCTCGCTGCTGCCAGGCGCCATGTTGTCCTCCGTCCCGGCCTCCGCGTCCGCGAGGCTCTGCGCCGCTTTAACGAACGAGAACCGCTGCAATTTGCCCGCTTTGTCCTTGGCCGCCATCCTGACACCGGTCTGAGGTACACCGCGAAATTAGGAGGGTGAACTGATGCGAGGACTGTCTGAAATTCAGATATGGGAGGAGGGTTGTCTGGGAGCTTTAGGTTCGTGCAGCCATCTTGTTCCGCGGCGAAACCATGCCCCCGTCTACCAGAAATTTTATTAGAAGTTATTAGAAAACCCCAATTTGAGAGCCCACTTTGAGTTTAGTGGGAAATGGATGAACAAAGAGAATGAACAAACAACTATTATTGTTTCATTGGAAATGATACAAATGAATGATTATGACCTACAAAATGAATAAGTGAATTAAAACAAAATTGTTGCCTCTGCACATCCCTAGCTTTTTAAAAATAATTTTGGTCTCTACTGGCAAACAATGAAGTTCCTACAATTAAGGTGCTCATGTTCTGCATTTTGCAGAAGTTGTATCCTCCAGGATTCCTAAAGAAGCCTCCACTATTCTTAAATATAAAGAAGTACAATAATCTATGTGAGATAACACAAGTACACAGGTTAAGGTAATAAGGTCAGATTTTTCATTGAAGGGTCTTAACCTCCAAAATCACTCTTAGGGAAGAGAAAATTGATTTCATCAGACTAGAAATGTATTTAGACATTGATAGGGAACTATCTAGATACATTCTTAATATATATATTGCCTCCAGTAAAGGGATATTTGTCCCTATCTATGGGGCCAATTTAATATCTACTAATTGACACCCATGGAAAATTCTCCAGAGGCCCCTATGAATTGCACTCTCCCCCATTCCCAGCACAGCCTGACCCTCCAAACTAACCTTCTTCCGACAGCCACACTGCCACCTGCTCCCCTTCACCAGCCTGAGTCTCAGCCATTCTAGCCTCCAGATATTGTTACGATTGTGCTTGTGGGA